>NW_008236487.1:3298277-3306706 GCF_000691975.1 Corvus brachyrhynchos | reverse complement strand
TCCTTCTGGAGAAGGCATTTTACTACATATTTGGGTGTACTGAAGCTGAGGGGAAAATGTGTCTTTGACAGTAGCTCTAGTGAATCATCAATATATACATATGTATAGAATGAGTGTAGGAGCTGTGCAGCAAGAGAGAATGAGAAAGGGTTCCTAAAAGAAAAGTGAGCATCTTCCCACTTTAAGAACAGCAGGATTTTTCTCCTTTTTGTGGAAGGTTGGCTTCCCACCCTGGCAGCTGCACCAAGACCATTTGGAACTGATCTCTTGATGCTTTTCACCCTATCCTAATTTCCACACAAGTGCCTATTTGCAAAAGGCAATGTTGGCCTCCAATGGTAGCATTAACTGTCTTTGTACAAGAAAAATTACTTCCTTGTGAAGCGGAGTAAAGGATTTTCATGGGATTACAGGTTGAAGCAAGTTGAAGAAATGTGCTTGACTGTATCCTAAGAAAAGATCAAAGCAAAGATCCCTGACATGCCACCTCCTCCCAGTCCATGTCATACTGCCCTGGCAAAACTCTCCCAGAGTATGCAGATTGTGATCTGGACTCCTACCTCAACAATGACCTGAATGATCTAGAAGAAGAGGTGAGAGAAGCCTTTTGAAGAGGAAGCTTCAGATGGAGGATGGAAGTCAAGTTCTGTCTTTTCCTTGAGTGGAGCTGACTGCTCCTCCTGGGCAAGACTGCAGGATTTGCCCCTTAACTTCATAATGTACTTAGTTAACTTTTCACAGAGTTAAGTCATTAACCTTGGTTTGGACGTGTAGGATTTGTCCATCCTTTTATCATTTTTTTCCAGCTGTTAACATGGCACTGCGTGATACACTCAGACGCTTCATTGCCTTCCCAGTTCAGAGCAGCCAAAGCAAAGAGCTGCTCAGGAGCATAAGGAAACCTCTTTAGCTGCCCTGCATAACCTTCTAAGCCAAGGGCAAATTCTAGCCCACATTCTTAGATTTTATATATGTTCACCAATACATTTCATTCTCATTTTCTTTAAAACTTTCATGAAGTTGCTTCAGTCATTCAATTCTGAAATTTCAGGTGCACCATCTCATTTTTAGCCTCTGAAAAGCCTCTCTGAAATTACGCCCCCTCTACTTTTGAAACCACTCTTATCACTCATTCTTGTCACTCAGTATTCCCTCTACTCTTCCCTTGACAAGGCAGATAAATTGATATACAATGCTACATAAGGGAGGTCAAGGGCACATTAGAGTGGCCTGATTTGCCTGAATGCAGTCTTTCTGCTACTGGCCTTCCACAAAAGGTGCTGTTAAACTCTGTGGACATTCCATTAATTCTGTGAGGAGCAGTGCAAGTTTCCTTCCTTCACTAAATTTTATTCAATAAACAAGCCACCTACAAAGTTGCATCATCTTCTACAATATGTTCAGAAACACCTAAAGTATAGCTATTTCTTAATGAGCTATACTGACTTGAATTCAAGTTTTTTGACTACTCTTCTTGCAGAAATAAATGTAGTTGATTTGTTTCTTCCACTGCAATAGACCCAATCCAAGTCCTATCGAGACCAACAGATTTTTTTTCCTAATTTTTGGGATATGGCTCACACTCAGCTTAAGTGGCACACAAGGATTTCACTCATTTTCATGCTTCTGAAAAGTAACCCCAGTCACAAGTAGTGGCACCTCCTTTAAAGCTGAATTTTCCTGTTGATAAAGAAGATTCTGAGTGGATGTTTAATGAGTAGGGCCTATCTGCAGCTCACCTCTCACAAGTACAGAAAGCAACAGCAATGGCATCTATTTTCTGAGAACTTTACAACAACTGGAGATAACTTATCAGAATAAACACTGATGGGCCAAAGTTTCCACCTAGTCAGTCCATGCCAGCCAGTAAATTTGGCACCTCTGATAAAGCAGTGAACTTAATTTTTCACTTCTGTACTTTTGTGCAACAGTTTTAATGAAGAATAGTGGGTGACTCCCTGTGCAAATTGCTTAGGGTATCAAAGTTCTTTGTGTAGCACTGGAAGAAAGGAAAATTGTATTGTATTGTATTGTGTTGTGTTGTATTGTAATGTCTTTCTACAGAATGAATGGTTAAACCAGAATTTCTACATTTCTTCAGAATGGGGGTTAAAATGTACTAGCCAGAGGTTTTCTTAATGTTTTGTCAGTTTGATTTACATATTGGGAATGTTGGAGGTTTAAGGCAGGTTGTAAACAAGTTTAATTTCTCTACTTTTTTGGTGGTGTCAATGCTCTAAGTGTAGCATGCTTTATTAAAATTAGTATGAGTACTGTTGCTTGATGTTTTAACCGGAGCAATACAGGTTCCAGTTTAGCTACATGCTTCAAACACATAAAATAAAAGTCAGACCTGTCACAACACCTAAAAATGGATATATATGCTTAACTGTGCAATTGCATTAATGTCAGTAATGTGTATATTGCACAAAAATTTAGACATGACCGTAACTCACTGCAACGTTCAGGCTTATTGGAGCAGGAATCATTTTTAAATTTTATTTTTTCTACTTGTTTAACAAACAATAAGAGATGGTGATGGGAAGATTCAAAAGTTGTACCTCTGAGGCCTGATAATGTATTGCACATCCTAGTGATGATTCCTGTTACATTTGTGTGAATACTTAAAAGAAATTGCGGAGGGATTTGGATAGAAGGACTTGAGGTATTTATGGAAGCTCCGTGTGTTGGTCTTACGGGGCCTGAGCAAGGTGAACTTTTCCCACAGCGCTTAACTTCTTCCTTGTAACCTGCAGGTGTTGTCTTATGCAACTCAGCTTTGCTGGTGCTTGTGATCATGTTGCAAGTTCTTTGATACTCGATGTTTTTCCTGAAATCCAAATCCTTCAGGCAGGCGAATCTCTGAGAATCTCTCTTGCTAATCCTTTGTGCTAGTAGGGGAGGAGGGAGTTAAAAAATGTGGCTGAGTATAGCCCTAAAGGTCAAACAACAACACACATAACACTGGGAAACATAACCCTCATTCAAAAAGGGAAAATCTATTATAAATATTTTCACTTACAGACTTTGCCTTTTCTAGACCTGATTTTTTTTATGCATTTGTTTACTTCCTGAATCAGTTCCTTTGGTTTCAGCTTGGGTCAGAGGTTTGGCAACTGTTTCCCCATATTTTTATTTTAATTAGACTATCCCTGATTTTTATATTGTCTATTAAAACAGTATTAAAAACCTGCAAAGTCTGCAAGGCCTACTTTTCTGGTCAGTACAGAGTGCCCTCACATCACATTGCTCTTAATGGAAATTAATTGTATCATGCCTATAGACCTTGGAGCAGTTTTGCAGATATTAGATTCTTAGACATCTGTGGTGTTTTATTATTGATTAAAGAATGAGAGGAAATCTCATGGTTTAAGACCTTGTACTGGGATTTATGAATTACTCCTTTTCCTGTGTGACCCTTGGACGGTCATTGAATCTGTCTTTCAGTTTCCCATCCGTGAAGCAGGGAATAATGATGATTTTCTGCTGCTGCTCTTTGTCCATCATGCCTACTTAAGTAGTGCACTCTTTGGAACAGGACTTGCTGCTGGGCAGTGCAGAGAAATTTCATTCTGAGTTAGGATCTGCAGCTGTAATACAAATAATTAATATCAGCATTAAACAGTCAAAGGTATTACATCCAAGATGCATTTGGCCTGAGGCCCACATAGTTCTTAAAATGATGGATTTTTAATTGATTATTTGGAATGAGGCCTTTTCTCAGACTAGCTAAATCGCTTAAGACCCACGCACACCAGCTATATTTAGAGGCGAGGAGGTGGCAGAGTAATTCTTAAAGTGCTCTGTTTCTAATAACCCAGGTGAGTGACAGTCTGTGAGTGCTGCCTCTTTTAAAGCAAACATGACTCACAGCCCCCAGGCTGCAAGCATGTGCAGGTTAGAAATTGTATTGAACTGTCCACATTCAAGAAGCAAGGAAATACAGCCAAATTCATAAACATTTAATTTAATAATTTCAGGTTCGTACAACAGGGTAGTCACACTAATGGCTTAGCATCTCCAACAGCAAAATGCAAAAAGACTGCGTAAAATTGGGGCCAGGTTAAGGTGAGTCTGGAGTAAACAAGGCAATATCTTCATCCCACAGCACATGTTGATACTTTCAGAAAGTATTCTGCAGAAATTACATCGTTATAAGAATATCTCCAGAGTCCAAATCAAAGGCAAAATGGGAACGGCCTTCTTGATGCACTAATGTTTAATTCTTGTTGAAATGGACATATGCACACACAATTGGCTGCTTCCCGGGCGTTTCTTGCCCCAAGCAATTACCAGCACCCATGAATGGTCTCTCTGTCCCACGTGGTGAAATGAAACTCTGCCATTAGAAACTGCCAGGAGGGTGCACAGGAGGAGTGAGCACCACCCCATGCCTTCTCACATCTCTGACCAAAGCTAAAATAAGCAGCAAAACAGGGCAAAATTGGTTTCCCAGTGGGAGAAGAGTATTCTGGCTTCTTGAAAGATGCTTTATGTCCCTTGTGCTCCTGGGGACAATGGACCCAGTTGATTCTTATTTTGTGCCCTAAGCTTGTCACTTACCTTGGAACCCAGCCACTGTTCCTTTTTCTGTGAGATTACCCAAGACAAGCTCTTCTCTGGGAAGCTGAGTATTGCCAGGAACTCTCACTGATGCAACAACTTTCTTTCATCACAAGCTGCAAAATTAAAAGCACACTTTGGTTTTAAATGCAATAACAACGCTCACCCAGGCTCTGGAATAGCTGCATCTTTGTTCCATTCTCATTAAAGAAGTTAATGGCTACATGAAAAATTAAGCTAGTTCTAACTACTTTTCTCCTAAAGGTAGTTTCACTAGAAATCAAACATGGTCCTTCTTCCCTCAACCATTGCCTCTTTTTTAACAGTTCCCATGTTCCATTCCCAAATATTTGCATCCAGTAAGCATGAAGACAGGTGGAATACACAATGCAGAGGTTTTGGTTCTGAGTTTCCACACGTCTTTGCTTCCTTTAGAGCAAACACAATATTGACTTTCTAGCTGCCTCCCAGTTCTGTTTCTGGGCATTGAACCCAGTGACAGGTGAGAGCAAGGCACGATATCTGCTTAACAGCCAGTGCACATCCGGCTCTGCGATGGCTAAGGACAATTCCCATGTCAGAAAATCAGGTAATCATTACTCAGTGGTTTTGCACCAGACTAGGAATATCTGCATTTTACAACATCTCCTTCATGTGGACCTGAGGGAACCTGACAGGTCTGAAGAATGAAGACCCAGTACCATGTAGCAAGAATCTGGTAATGAAAGAAGTTCAGTGTCCTCCCACCTACCCACAAACACACCTTCAACTCTGACCCACTTTGCTGGGTGGTGTCTCATGTACTCCTTTGCCTTTTTAAGATTTGTTTGTGTAAACTTAATAATAACTTTCATCATTGTAAAGAGGCTGCCAAGTTCTGAAGCTACCAGGGTGTACTAGATATAAGGTTCATCTGGTTCCTGGGGGTGTTGTACAAGCTGAGATCAGCCTAATAAAAGTACGGGAAGACTGAGAAGCAGTAACAACTGCAATGTGTAGTGCTTTGTGTAACATCTCTTAACTGGAAGTATTTCATGCAAGTTATTGCCAAAGATTCAGATTTTGCTCTACTTTCAGAAGTTCCTTTATTTCCACAACACTACAGTTAACTATTTAGTTGGGGGCAACCAAATTAACTACTCTTTGTCAGCTTAAGCTGCTCAGTTTAAAATAGTTGCCAAGTATCTGAAGCATAAAATTTAATAGCTTTCCTAACTTTTGTTCCTCAAAATTAATAATTCTATAGATAATTTTCATTGTCTGCATAAATATCCAGTCCCTTTTTGTACCTTGTCAAGTTCTTGGCTTCCAAGAGAAATTAATGTCAAAGTCCAATTATAAGCTGAGTAAAAAAGTATTGTTTTCTCAGGCTTGGACTTTATTCTTCCTAATGGCATTGAGCTGAATTTGTCTTCTGATTCTGTGTTATGAGACAGTGAGAAAATAAGCTCCCTATATCTTTGTTACTGATACACACTTTCAGGATTATCTGTTTTAGAAAGGACAGTCTTATTATCCTTATTTAATTAAGAGACAACAGTTTCAGGGATAGATGGAGTGATTAGCAGTTGAATCATAACTTATGTTTCAGGCTAATATTCTCAGTTCTTTCCTTCCTTAATATTTGCTTCTATCACAACCAACTTCCAAGAAAGGCTTTCCATCTGCTTCCTGTGCCCCCTCCCCCACTTTACCTTTTAGAGTTAACCCTTTCTCTTCCAAGCACACTGCTTCCAAAGTCCAGTGGAAACAGTGGAAGGTCCCTATTGATTGCAAAATGCCTGTAACCAGGTCATGGGGAAGCGATGTGTTAAAGGGATAGTTTTCTTGATTTTTTTCTCTTCTGACTCAGCCTGGGAAGATTTGGCACCATTTCCAGACTGCTTCAGTCTCTCTGAGAGAGGATTAGGATTTAGTTTTATTGGTTTATGTAGAAAAATTATAATACATAAGCTGACCTTTCCTCCTAAACCCAGGATTCTTTCGGTGTGTGTTTATTCCCTTTAAGTTTCTACTTAATGGGTTGTTGCCCTGAGTTGTAGATTCTGTTTATTACACGATCTAACTTGTTTCATTTGTCTGCCTCCATGATACAGGACTTCAATGTTGAAATCATATCCCCTATAAACCATTAGTCTAATCAGTCCAGCTCTTGAGGAAGCTGATAAATCAACAGTAATCTGAAGGTCAGGTTCCCTTCAAGGACCCTGTGTCAAAGGGCTTTGGCGTTCATGTCATTCTGTGTAATGAGCTCTGCCCTGGAAGGACAGAGAAAATACACCGTGATAGCTGATGAAGGTTTGAGATTCTTTCTCCTGAGCAGGATTATGATTTTCCTGCATTTCAGTAAAATACTTACAATGTAATTTAGTCAGTGTGTTGGTGGTGGTTAGATGTGGATGCTTGACCACTAAAAACTGAACTGGCAAGCTACATGCTCCTTTCTGCTTAAAGTCACTTAAGAGAAGAGGAAGTGATTATCTAGAGTGAGCTGTCAACCTTTATGCCAGCTTTCCTCCTGATATGATTTATAAAACAGCTAAGATAACCTCTGGGGGGGAGCTTTGCAATGGAAATAGCAAGTGATTTTTATTCTAATGAACATAACACTGTCACAAGTTTAAAGTTCAAATCTGAGGTACGAAGGTTTGGGGGAAAAAAAGAGCCCGTAAAATATGAATGTGACAGCATATGTGTTCCTTTCCTGCACAGTGTATGAAACATGAGAAATAGGCAAATTTTACTTTTCTAATGAGGTTTAAAATATTTTCCAGTCTTTATCAGGCAGAAGGTGCTCAATACCAGTTGTTTTTTGGTGGCTGGATTTTTTTTCCTTCACAAACTCCCCGATTAAGATGAGGCATTTTTCTCAAAGCAAGTTGTGCTGTGCCCTTTGGTTCTTCAGCACTGCAAAATGTCCTGTCACAATTGGCACTCAGTAAATAACCCTTGGCCAACTGTGGCCAACAGGCAGAAAGCTGAATGCACTACAGGAATTTAAACTGCTGGAGGAGGCTTATCCTGACCAGCATTTAAAAACACCAAATGACGATTTATTGCAGAACTTATTTCTTCTTATTCTGTTAAAAGGAGAAAAATAATAATAATAAAAAAAAATAAAGCATCAATTTGACAGCTTTCACTGATATCTAGCTTACTTCAGAACTTCTTTAAAAATACAATCAAACTCTTTTCTAGTAACTGTTACATGCAAAACAAAACCAGCAATAACTAATTAGAAAGTTTATACATCAATGGCAGGTTAACCTGCCCCTGAACTTACCCAGCATATTTCTTATGATGAGAGCTGTATGAATGCAATTTAGGCAGTGAACCATAATGTCTGCAGGCTTGCTGAGGCTGATAGCTTTTCACTTTCTAGTCAGTACCTTTCTGTCTCAAGGCTAGAGTTGCACTACATCCTTGCTATCTGCTGAAGTAGAAAGAATCAGCTGAGTAAAAATGGAAAGTGAACTAAAACTTTAACAAAGCTCTAAAACCACTTAAATTCTGTTTATTAGCCTTACTTCCTGAAGACATATCTCACCTTGAAACCTTGTATTAGTAGGAAGCTCCCTTGTTGTACCAGTGGGGCACACTGGAAATGAGGTGGTGGTGCTCCATGGGATTCAAAACTTCCATGTTGGTCTTTTCCTCCGTGGCCCAGCCATCCCCAGCCAGGTGGGGAAGGGGACAGCAGGCACGTGGCAAACGCCTGCTGAGTGGAAATTTTCAGTGGGACATCAATGGCATGATTATGACCTGGAAGAAGCAATATTGAATGCATCACTAATCAAAACAAATTCCTTCTGCTGATTTGGTAAAGCTGGTATGAGTTGTACAGGAATGTTGGCAGCCAGCAGGAA
>NW_008236487.1:3220128-3298267 GCF_000691975.1 Corvus brachyrhynchos | reverse complement strand
ATGCACTTGCTTGCTCTGGAGTCCTGCCATGCTGAACTTCTATAACTAGCAGCAATGATCCCCTCATTTCTCTTTCTGAGTGCAAGCTGTGCACTAAAAGAGGTACTGAATAGCTTGAAGACACAAGGAGTTAAAAAAAGAGGAAGTATAGCTGTGCTTTCCAATGTGTCACATGATTTCAGCTCACTTTTCTGATGTGAAAAACAGAATATAGTCTAAACTGCTTTCAAAATAACGAAAACATGCTTGGGCAGTATTTTCTTAAGTTTTGTCTGTTTAAGTAACTAACTGGTGGGACAGATGGTAGATAAAAGAAAAATGAATCTCCAGGAAACCCCAAAATCCCCTTTGAATTTTTGAAAAAGAAGGAAAAAACAAGGAAAATTAAGAGATCTTTTCATACACCAGCTGTTCCCAAATGATAGACACTACCACACCATTGGGAAGTTTGTATTTACTTTGGGAACCTGACTGCATGAGGGACCTACCTGACACTCAGGGACAAGTACTCTGTCTCTCTGTGGCAAAAAAATGCACATTGGGTGGGGACAATGCAGCTCAATTTTTTTCCCCTCATTAATGTCTCCTGAGATACGGTCAGCACAGATTTGGGCTAGGGAATACAAAAGCTCAGTATAACAGCTTGTTAAGAAAATCAGGAAATCACTGGGAGTTACTTCTTTCTTTTTCAGCAAATTTCGAATTTCCACAGGGGGAATAAAATCAGTAATTCCTGATACATCCAAAGCTTAGTATCACAAAAACTTTGAAGGTAATAAAAATAAGCAGCCTCTCTATTTTTCCATTAGCAGTTGTCTGAAGCTTTGCTGAGACTCCTACAGGCACAGAGAGATGCTAAACACAGTGTTTTGCCACCGTCACGGGGTGATTTATCTATGGAGTATAATTTTTTATGCAGCTGTTATACCTCGAGTGGTAAATAAGGCTTTGTCTGTGCTCCAAAATTGTGCCACTTTAAATATACCGCTGTAATTAAAGTGCTACAACCCATTGGCTGTTGTTACAGCCCTGTAAAACACCATTCTGTCATGTACTTGTCCCTGTATAGCAAGGGGAGCAGGGTGATTTTGTACTGTAATGCACACTGAAGCTTTTTATTGATGTTACAGTTACGTCTAAAAGAAAAAAAAAGGCAACAAAAATGTTATGCTGGGAGAGGTCTTGAGTGTAGATAAAGCCTAAATCAGAAAGATTGTGGGCAGCTTCAGGTATAAACTACATTTTCCTGTGGCCGGGGATAATGGTAGCACATTATAGTCCGTGTTAAATATCATTAACAATGACAAGAGTGTGGCAAAAACATTTCACCAAGACAGGAAAAATACAAGGTTTGTGGCAGTAGCATCAGCAGCCTTATCACTGAGCACAGAAGGATGTCTTAGCATCCAGCTATTGCAGAATTAAGACCATTTTGTTTTCTATCAGAAGTCACATTGTCACCATGAAGTCACTCCTGAGAACAGAAGTTTGGGCCATGGTTAAAAATTTCCAAATATCTTGCAGCACTTGGAGTATAGTATTTGTTTTCTGATTTCAAATAAGCAGTGAAAAACTGTTCTTGCAAAGGGTTTCCAATAAGGACTACAGCTGGGTAAATCTTATTTTAATGTCTGATTTCAAAAAATCAGATTCACTTAAGTTAATTGCCTCTTTGCAAGCCAGAGCAATTTAGAGAATATCTGCCTGGAAAATTTCTGTGGGTTCTGTGGGTTATTCTCCCAGCAAGACAAATATCAGCATAATGTTCAGTATCGTGACAGAAAGGCTTTACATGCTGTGCCCCACATGTAAAGCCCATGGTCTGATTGTCACACTGTTGAATATTTTGAAAAGGCTTCTTTTTTTTTCCTCTCCAGTGTAAAATTCTGTAGTGGCTTTGATTCATCCTTATGTAAGTAGAGTCATTATTTAGGATCTTAGTTTTTTCCTCTGATCTTCTTTAGGATTCTTCATTTCTATATTTGGCCCCACTATTAATTTGCAAGGGAGCCAGAGTTTCTCTGTGCCATAACTGACCCGTCTCTAGCGTGGCAAATAACATTCCTTGCCTATCTGACAGAAACGTGCCAGACTTAATTAGCAACAGACAATGTTTTCAGAAGTGACTCCTCTGGATACACATTCACAGTGAAAATTCACAAATAACTTGAAAAACAGTTGGTGCACTGATAAGATGCATTTTAAACACATTACTGCATATCACAGCAAATATATTAATGGTTACTTTCATGCACATATTTTGAAACCTAATTCTTTCCCTTATTCAATGCCAAAGACTTGAAATTCTACCTACTCTGGTAGAATTTTTCCATTTTGTCTAGCAGAGAAGGGCAAACGCTGTCCATCCCACCTGCAAAATCCAGAGGTGAAACACTACGGACCACGAGTAAGAAAGAATTTTAAAACTTCAAATTCAGGCTTAGATCTACTCAGGATTTTAGAGCTCCATCAGGATTTTACAACTCCATGGAAGCGTGCTTGTGTGACTGCCAAAATCCTTCACTGTGAAAAATACCTATTGTGATTTCTTCACCAAACTGGAAGCAGCAGCCACTTGCACAGCACACACAGGTGCTATACAGCTGTTTCATGATGGATCTCTTGCTTGCTGACCTGATTTCCACTGGTGTTAACTCAACAGAGCGCTGTAAACTTCTCTGGATGATTAGAAAACATTCCTCTGAAGTATGTGAACAAACATGAGCTACGAGCACTGTGCTGGAGATTATCTTATAAATGTGACATCTCTGCAGTGGGACAATATAACTCTGCTGTTTTTTTCTTCTGTCAGCTCCCTGGATTTTAACAGTTAGTTGCAATCATATTAAACATCTCCCTACCATTTTTTGTAGCAGGAAGCATGATTCTCTTCTCTTGGAAGGAGCCAGACCAATTTGTGTGCTCTATCATCCATAAGTAAATGTAAGAACTGATCTGAATGCAGTGTTTATTTTCAGGTAGTGTGCTGTGGTAATCTGAGAGACATAAACTCATTGCAACTCTTCCATGGAACGGGAACTTGAATTTATGAAAAGACACGGAAACCAAAGGTGTCTCTCTCATCCCTTGAAACACTTGCCAAACTTTTTTTCTGTCACAGCTTGAGGTCTTCCCTCTGAAACTGATGCCCACTGTTACACGTGGAGAAAGGCAAACATTCTGGTGACATGGCTGTATCACTGTTAAACACTGCAGCCCGGGTGGTCTCCTTGCACATCACTTGGCACATGGGCTTCTCCTTCACCATTCCAGCTCAGCCAGGGGAGCTGGGTGAGGAAATTAGGGTGTCCTTGTGTTTTTCTTTTCCTGTCAGATCCTAGTGTGATAGCCAAAACCTGGTTTGCATTCCTCCACCTTCATCTCATCTGCCACAAATATAATTACTCGATGTTCGTCTCGCTAAGAGATCTCATATCTAAGATCTTCAAAACGTCTGTCAAGGAGAAAGCAATAGGGAGAAAGCTGAGAAACTCAGATGTGGGTTTAGGTCAATGTGCATTATGAATGTGACAGAACTACTGATGTACAAACACTTACATATCTAACTGTAAAATGTGAGCACCTAATACCAAATTTATTTCACTATTATTCCCTTTCTGTCTTTCTTTTTGAGTTCAGGCTTTCTTCCTGCAACAGTATCAATTATTTTTCAATAGTGTCTTGCATCCCATTCTTTCTCATGTCTTTTTCAGTACCACCCTTTTCTCTGCTAAATCATCAAAGATATTTTTGTTCTTTTATTGTGGCAGAGTCTGTAAACGCGACCTTAGAAAGAGAATTTCTAAGTGCGAGCATTTGTGATGCATTTGCACTAAAAGCTTTGAATTGCTATCTTTGATAAAGCTATTTGGTCTGATTATATTGTTTTGGAATCGCACATTCAGGTGCACCTCTCTAAAAAAAATGAATTTTTCAAAATGTACTATATTGCATGTCTCAAAATGGAGGAGGATTATTTTTAAACTCAGAGTACTCCATGTAAGCAATTGTATTTCTATCCTGAAATTCACACACCAGCACTTAAACTGAAATTTAAAGTTCAGTGTTTAAAAAACAATAACTCCTAATCTTAAAGTTGTACCAAATATAAATAAAGTTAATAATAATTATTCTAGGGTTTTTTCTCTTAAATTGCTTCCATACTTTCAAAACTGCCTGGGCAGATGTTGCAGACATCTCTTGTATTGAGCATGACAAATATTCTATGTGAGCACTGAATAGCAGATGCAAGAGCCACTGATGGCTGAAGTGTGATTTTTAAGTGGAAATTGAAAACAGCGTTTCCAAATACAAATTCAGATCTCACAGACCGCAATCTAAGTGGGAGTAACTGTACTTTGGAAAACTCAGGGATGTCTTTAAAGAGCCGTATGCAGTCAGGAAAAAGTGTATTCACATCATCAAATAGTTGAGTCCCAGAGGTACAGCCAGCTATAAAGTTACATGATGTGTTGTTATCAGCATTTGAGGCATGGGAAAACCTCCCTGCCTTCATAAACCTCTGGCTGAAGACATCCCAGCACCCACCCATTTCAGCAGTAGAAAGGATTATGTGAGCCCTCTGTCATCTGTTTTGGTCAGAATCAGCCAGGTTTAACAGTAAATGGAGTTGAAAAAGTTAATCCAGTGTATTTCAGTTGAAGCTAATTTTGAAACAGTTCTACTGTACTTATCCCCAGATTAGGAGTGTAACTTCAGTTTCACTCATTTTAGGCAAATTGCTGACAATAGAGGACATTGTACCTGGTGCTCCGGATGTCTCCTCATCAGTGTTGAGTGGAAGGATCACCTCCCTTAACCTGCTGACCATGCTGACACCTTTCATGAAGACCAAAAACTCGACTAAAATCAGTTTTAGATAGGAAAATATCGGCCATTAGGAGAGAAGCATTTTAAATTCTGCCAGTTTCTCCCTCAAAAAAGCCACACAAGGCACTGTAGACAGGGTCTGTAGTGACTCACACAGTTCTCAGCTTGTGGACGTTCAAGTTTGCAGATGAGTAAATAAAATTGTGTTACACTACTTCCTGTACCAGTTTACAAGGCAGAAATGTGTATGAACAGATAAGAGCAATAAAAAAGGTTTCAAGATGACTGCCTGAAACGTCCTGCCATCAACCTTTATGTGATCATCTGTGTATGAGAATTTTATATGGGCAGACAATCTGGGGTTCATATGACCATTGACACATCCCATGCAGATTTGTGAGACTCCAGATATTATTTTGTGGATGAAACCAGAAACTTTAAAGTAATACTTTTCCCTTTGGAAAAGGATGCTCTGCTGGCTCCAGCATGCAGCTCTCATTTTCTCCCACTCTTGGGCCAAAACTGTACTTTTCTCAGATTGAGCTTTCTCTCTCCTGTCTGGTGAAGACTATCTCTTTTGTAGACATAATTAACTATTCATTGACATGGAGCCTTGAATTTGACTCTTCCCAAATTCCATAGGGAGAGCAGCCCGAATCTCTAGGTTACAAAGTCAGCTCCCATGCAGCTCACAAAGCTTTACACACTGTAAAGCTCCAGCAGGAGAGATTAAAAGACTGTCTGGGCACACCAGTGGCTGGAAAGCTCTTCAGTGAGGTGGGAGATCTGCTGTCAATCCCCTGCTCTGACGAATGTTTGCCTTTCCCTGGCTTCTCTGAAACCAGTTATGTTGGATCAGGGATGAATATAGAGCAGAAACTCTGCAACCACATAGTACTTATATATGTATTTTAGAATACTAACCATAGTCTATTAAATGGACTTGAATATAAATGAACTGTCACTATGGGAGAATAGTTGAAATCATCTTGGATGTACAGATAATATTGTCTCAACTGTGAACTCTGCTGTAGAATCTCATTTCAGCCTCTACCTAAAAATCTATATGTCAAAAGAAAATATCCTGGGTGCCATCTACAAACCATAACATGACACAAAAAAGCCATCTTTCTATATGATAGAGCTACTTCTAATTTTCCCATTAGACCAAACGACACCATAAAGAATATCTGCCAACAACATGATATAAAACCACACCATGCATCATGAAAAATAATTGCAATTCAATTACTCCTGAATTATAAAACTGTCAGCTAGGTGCAAAAAAGACAAAAGCCTTGGAACATATGATAAACTGCTTAGCATAGATAATTATATATGTTTGAACAAAATCCCCAAAATAAAACATGTGTGGTTTGAAGGAACAGGGTAATCATGCCAAAATAATTCTCATTTACAGTAAAGGTTTGAGGATCAGCAATTTTAAAACCATCTCCCTGGAAAAAAAATTATCAAAATAAATTAGCACTCATAGAGTGTAAAGTAAATTTCTCACTCAGAGAGGTCATGCCCAGCAACTGGGCAAGAAAAATTTTCTTCTATCATCTTCCTTAGAGTCTACTTTGCCAAAGTATTCAGTGTTGCTGCTCAGCATCACAGAATGGTTGAGGTTGGAAGGCACGTCTGGCAATTGTCTACCCCACCTGCTCAGGGCAGAGTCACCTGCAGCAGGTTGCTCAGCACTGCCTCCAGTCAGGCTTTTAATATCTTTAGGAATGAAGATTCCACTCCATCCTCTCTGGGCGACCTCTTTCAGCATTTGAAAACCCCACAAGTTTTTAATTATTCCTAAACTGAGTTCCCTTTTTTTCATTCTGTGCCCGTTGCCTCTTGCCCTGTCGCTGGGCACACTGAAGAGAGCCTGTCTCTGTCCTCTTTGAACCCTCCCTTCAAGTATTTTTATAGTCTAATAAGGGCCCCCTGAGCCTTCTCTTCTCCAGGCTGAACAGTGCCAGCTCTCTCAGCCTCTGGTCGTACGAGGGATGCTTCAGTCCCCTCAGCATCTTCATGGCCCTTCACTGGACTCACTCCAGTATGTTCATGTCTTGTACATCCGTGTACTGCTTTAGGTACCATGGAAAAATCTATGGAATTCTTGCTTGGTGTCAGTTCTGTGCTTTTGCCACACTCCCTGCTTAAGTAAGAGAAAGGGAAAAAAATTACACCAGGGGAAAAGTAGGATTCAGGGAGAAGACAGGCTTTTGGAGGACAAGCTGAGAAAATAAAGCTTCTAACAGAGAGGTCCTACCTGCACTCTTCACCAGGACCTCTGGGGCATTCTTGGGAGAAGGATTTAATTCTCTTTCTTGGTATGCTGCATTTCAGCAAAATGAAGAAAATGGCTTTCCCACATTATTTTTGATTATTACTATATTAGGAAAAAACAAATATACTTCTTAAAATAACGCTTTTCCCTAAATTTAAAGTCTCACCTTGGTCTTGCACTTTCACACACAAAAGTGGCCATGGAACAAGACAGATATAATAACATCCATTCTGCAGCAAGGCAGAACTGGGTAATGTTACCAGTTAACATCTGGCTAAAGTGTTGACACTTCTGCAAAAATACTTACTGAAGGGAAAATAAAATTATTCCAAGTTGATGTGGTACCGTGGTTCCAGAACTTCTCAGAGCATTTCTCATATAATCAGTAATTTTAAGAACTGGTTATTTCATAGATGCTATTTTTCAGCCTTCGAAGTGTCTTTTTAAAACATTTGAGAGATCTTTATAAAACATAAAACAATTTTATTTTAGTAGATTTGCTAACATAACAAATTTCATAAATTGGATTTCTCAAACTCATGATGACTACATTTCACTTTCTTAATCGACCTTTTACATGCTTCACAAAGCACTTGGGTTTTACATGTATTTATTGCTCTGGAGTTTCTCACAAGTATCAGATATGGGTTTGAAATGTTGGGAACTCCTAAAGAAGCCATATTCTGTCACAGTTCTGTTCAGGTCAGAGTACTCTGAGACTACAGTGACAGGCAGTGCAGAAATCACTAAAGTGGTTGTCTGAGGTAACATTTTAAACAGAATTTTCATTATTCACCTGTGAAATAGGATATAGGACATAGGAATTAACACATTGTCCAATGTGACACCTAAAGATGAAAAAAACGGAACAAAAAAAAAAGAATAAGAAAGCTAATAGAAAAAGAGTTCATCCTAGAAGCTAAATTTTTATTAAATTTTTTAGCTATTAAAATTTTGCTCTACATTTCTTCTGCCTTTTAAATTCCAGTCCTCAAGTCAGTGGTCATTGTGCCAGGTTCTCAGCCCATACAGTTTAATGTGAATCCTAATGCTGCCTAGAAAGAGTTGACCCACGTAATTTTTTATTTACAAGTGTCAAAATTCTTGTGTTGCACTGTCAGCCTTGTCCATGTCAATTATGTTTCCACCCCAGATATTTAGCAGGAACCACAGCCACTGCTATGATGAAGGGTAACACGTCTCACATGCTCTTTAAAAGACTAAGAGTAAAGCTGAATTAAATTTACTATAGCATTAGAGAGACTGACCTTTCTAGAGCACAAACTGAGTTCTAACACCACTACTACCCTTTAGCCAGAGGAAATGTTGTGCTGGACACTGAAGTTCTGCCTCTTCAGTTCCAATAAACTACCTCTACAATAAAAACACTGACAACTATCCCTTGTCAGAGAAAATTAGGAGAAAATTTCAGTTCCAACCTGTCCCGCTTAATTCACTTGCCTGATGCTCATGTATAGGTTCTAGTATGAGAAGAAGTAACCTTTAGCCTTGGGTGGTAGGGCACCAAATAGCAACTCTTTAACAGCCAGACCTCTAGTGGGCTGACACCATCATGTGAGAACAAGTATTTTTATAAACCAAGATCTGACTGCCACATTTTCAGATCTTTAAACAGGATGTGTTTAAAAAACATTCAAAGTCCTTACTGGAAGGCAGAAGTACTGCCAGAAGGGCTGGATTTTGAAACAGCAGTTATTTTGTGTGTCCAGTTTCTAGGAGCTTCGGTATACATAGAGCTCTACATATGTTAATGCAAATAATAGAGGTTTTTATGGGCTTTATGCAGTTCTATTACCTTGTGTAAGAATAAGTAAGAATAAGCCAATTGAATGCCATGCAAGTCAACCAGAATTCACTAAAAACTATGTCAAGTAAATAGAATGACCACCTATAATTGCTGCAGAAGTGATTAAGAAAGTAAATCAATATAGATCCTGTTGTCATATGTAGCTTATTCTCTTAGCATTGAGCATGTTAACTCATGTACTGATTGATCTTTGACTGTCACCACCACACCCTTATTAATCACATGCAAAGGCAATTCAAAAGTAATTATGAAAATCACCCACCTCCTGCTTTCTACAGCATTTATAAGGCTCAGTCAATTATTCCTTTTTCCCAGCTTGTAACCCCAAATTTGGGTAAATGAAACCACAAGAGGACTAAGAGCCCTGCTCTCTGTGCTGGTTCCCATCATATAATTCACTGTGAGCTGCAAGCACCCATGAGAACAGGTAAACTTGGCACTCTAAAGGAAAACAGACTATTTTACATTCAAGTGTCTATTGGAGCAAGAGTTTATTTGTCCTTATGTTTTCTATCTGATGTTAAAAATTGGTTGCATTTGCTTAAAAAAGGAAAAAATTAAAAGAAAAGGGAAATCATTTTCTTTATGAACAGTTAGGTAAAAGTAGCTTTATGCAACAGAAGAGTTAAAATACTTTTCTCTGTCCTGAGATTGGCTTTTTTAGGCTTTGATGAAGAAACTAAGCTGAGTTATACTCTTGATTTCTCTGGTTGGTTTGTCCAAAGGAGGATCATTTTGGCTATCATGGATTAGAAGACAGATACAGTTCTTGACATGTTACCAATCACAGCTGTTTTCATCCCCATTAGAATGTCTCTGAAAACTGAGAGGTTTTTGCTGTCTGAGTTTTTGCTTTAGACCTGTAATAGGTTCAAAAATACATTTAATTTTAGGAAACAGCCTATTACTGCTTAGATTTAAGCTTCAGAGTTTCTAGGCTTTGTGTTTGAATCATGGTTGGTTTTGGGGCTTTTCTGGGTAATCTTGGAATCTTTATCCCTACTGGTTATATACTATTGTGCTTCTGCTTTGTGATGTAGTAGCCTTCATATTCTAAACGGATCTTAAGAGGCCAAATTTGAGTAGTTATAAGGACAGGTGGAAGCAAACAGCAGAACCTATGTCTCAAAAAATGCCATCAGAAACACTGAGAGCTCTGTTTAGAGAAGCTGACCTGGTTTTCCACTTCCTTGTAACATGTGTATGCATTTACACCTGCACGAGATAGATGTGGGATGCTTCCATTTGCAGGTGGAAGCATTTTGAACAGGTGTTAGTGATCTTAATGAGCTCCACAAAATGGAGAAACTGACCTGGGAAATCAGCAAATTCGCTGTGGATAAAGCAGTAGGAACATTATAAAGTGCTGTGAGTTTGGCTCTTCCTAATTCCCTTTCAAGGTTGTAATAGCTTTTGTTTGATCTGAGAGAGCACTGCCAGTGCCCCTGCCCCTTCTGATGCATTGTAGCTACAGGGCAGAATCTGCCTAGAGGAACAGTTGTGGGTTAGGCTGCTTCTAGATTGCTCTTTTTTTTCTTTTGATAATAAATTCAACTTACTTTCTTTTAAAATTTGTTTTTCTAGCTTAAACCTAGTAGCATTACTTATTTTTATAATTACCTTTATCTGAATTTCAACCAGAAATAGAAAGAAATTTCACAATGATTGGATAATGTTAACCTTAAAAAAAAAAATCCCTGTCTTTATCTACTTGCCGTTTTTCACTTGTTGTCCAATTAAAGTATTGGATTATTTTAACCAAATTATTTTCTCAATCTGTTATTTGAATTCTGCTGAAAATGCTAGCTTTCATCTGTGTTTAAACCTTTATCTTTAACATACAGATTGAGTTTAGCATACAGTATTGGATTCACATAATTTAATAGGTAATATAATTCTGGGGAAAAATATTGTTCACCCCCAAATGAACTAATTAAATAAACTACTTAACTTCCTAGTGTTGCTAAATTCAGAAGCTGAAACGTTCATATAGTTCTTTGATTTTTTTTTTTTTTGTTTGGGTGTTTTGCCTTTTTTTTAATACTCTTTGATCCTATATGTAATATCTCAAAAGTGACAGGTGCCCTAAGAAATTGTAGTAGCAAAGTGTGGAATTCAAAGCGAGAGTCTTACCAGTTTGCTGATGACAGTGCAGGAGCACAGAAGTATACCTGTAACTTAAGCTGATCTACTCAGTCATACTCCAAAAAAAAGAGACAAGCATGCCTGATGCAGACAGAAGAGATATGCAGGAGAAGGGATTTTTGAACCACATGGCTGACAAGGAGCAAGCACCCCTACCTGGGGGAAGCAGCCATGCTGGCAAACTGCCTCAACCTGAGAAGAAGCTCCAAGAGGCTGTCTGTGTGCTGCTGGTGGAGCTGTGCGAGCGATTCACGTTCTTCGGCATCGTGTGCAACATGATCCTCTTCTGCACTGTCAAGCTCGGCTACCGCAGCTACCAGGCAGCCATTGTCAATATGTGCTTTGTGGGCAGCTCCACGCTGACTCCAGTGCTGGTGGGCTGGCTCGCCGAATACCTTGTGGGGAGGATCAAGCTGGTGTGCATCTGCATGTTCCTACACTTCCTAGGTGGGTGACTCCCTGGTGGCTATGTCACGTTTTACTAATTCTCTTGCAGAAACGTGCTCTTGAGCATTGTGTTTGGCATCTGTTTTCCCCAACTTTCTCTAACACCTAATTACTTAGCTACTCCTCTGCAAAATGCACTGCAGTGTTTTCACCTTTGCAGTTTTCTGAGGCAGTGCTTTCAAGAAGATAAAGCAACATTTGTGTGGGCACCTTGTGGTGCTGGTGCACAAACTTGACTCTTCTGAAGTGGGTCAGCTATTGAGAGCATGGATGTTCAACTCTTAAAATTGGTCCCTTTAGCAAGTGTTTTGCACAAATGCAAGGCTTCAGTCAGAGAGAGAATTTAGGAACTGCTTCCCTGCTGCTAGAAGTAAGATTATATGTAAAGGTGCATGACTTTTGTGTTTGGACAAGAGGAAAAGCATTTAAGAACACACCAGTATAAACAAAGTTTGTCTTAAGTGTCCTAATACCTCCACTGAGGGCCTGCCTTCTGTTGGCACATTCTGAATCTTCCCTGGGTATTATTCTGAACACCTTTTACAAAAAAAACCACTGCTCAAACAAAACGCACCGGTTCTGTAGCATTTAGTGCATCTCCCATGCACTGGTGGTGCATCTGGTGGTTACTCTGTCAATTTACATACACCAAGTTGATAAAAATATTTCTTTCTTGAACTGGTTGTTGAGCAAGTCTGACTGCTACAATAGCTGGCCACGTTGTTATTTAGATACACAAGAAAGGAAGTGAAAAAAATCAGAGTCATTCCTGAAATGTTCTTGAGCTGATTGCAAAACCATTATTCAAGCAGTCTGGAAAAATGTTTGCTGCTGTGTTCTACTGTTTCTCCTCTGGTATTCTGGTTTAAATCTCTTTCTGCCACTTGTCCTTTCAGTGCGTTTCTGAAAGTAGAAGATTGGAGACACAAACACAATTTGATGCACTTGGGTATTGTTATAACTAGAACATTTCTTCCTTTGGAGATAAATCATTAAACACTCCAGATGTATTAAAATTTGATGCACAGTCATAGCATTGGCTGATGTTGGTGTTGTTGACAAAAATATCAATATATTTTAAGCTTAGTGTCCATTAAAACTTGAAAAATCAGTAGCGGATTAAATCTGTAAGACTTGCTTTGAAGACTAGAAGTGGCAAATGCAATTCATGGCAGTGCTTTGATAGTTAAATTTTCTGGAAATCATATTTTCTATGAAGCTGCTGCAGGAAAAAAGGAAATTGTCAACAAAAGTTTTGAGAATTTATTTCTTAATTATCATTCCTATTACAATTCTGGGGTTTTAGATGACGCAAAAAAAAGCTGCACTCCACTGTGGGATGGTTTGTGGGGTTTTTTTTGATTAATTGGTGGTTCAATTGATAGAAGAACCTGAATCCTTACAAGCATTTCGGAGGAAATTTGGTTTCTTGGGGGTCCATAATGGTATTGCCTTAATTTTCATAGCAACATCCAAAAAGTTTCTGCCTCTCTACAGAATTATGCGTCTCCCTCTCTGCACTTTTCTGTTGTGCATCTTTGATTTTCCATCTGTCTTTTCAACATACCTGCTCTAAAAAATATACATCTTATTCATCTGATTCTAATTCCTTTCAAATGACAATTTTCTTTCCATTCCAGGCACAGCACTATTACCTGTGGTGTCATTCCCCTTTGAAGATGTTTACATCGACAGACGACATATTCTTCACACTCTACCCAAAAGGGAGGAGAAAATTGTGTTCTACTTTGCCCTTCTCACAGCCAGTCTGGGAATAGGAGGAATAAGAGCTATAGTGTGTCCACTAAGTGCGTACAGCCTCGAGGACTGTGGGCCAAAGGAACTGCTTTCATTTTTCAACTGGTTTGTAATTTAATGTTGGCTAAATATCTGTTGGGAATCATGGAGCATTGCCTTGAAATTCACTGCTGAAATTCACAGATCCTGTGGATGGTGGGGTTTGTGGTTTTGCTTTTAACGGCACAACTTTTAGATTTTGGAAGAGTTTCAAGAGGTTCAGTTAAAACTTTTCCTGACTTTTTCCTTTTGCTAGTAGATGATAATCTATTTTGGCCTCCTACAGAAGTATTCAGTCAGAGTATTCAAGATTAAACAATTTGCCCAAATACTCAAAAGACTTGCTGCCCTATTTGCTGTTGGAACAACATTTTCCATTTGGTTTCCTGCCTTTAACAAGGCTATGCCTTTAGGATACTTTGCTGTTGCTCCCTAACAGTGGCAAAATTCAATGATATTTTGGGATTTACATCAGGGTAAGTTTTTAGCAGCGATGGGAAGCAGTAGACTGCTGGTTTGCTGGAAGTCAGGATTGTGAGTAGTCTCAAACTAAGCTCAGTGGTAGGGATCTCCTGTATTGTTTCAGCTTTGTTCCTGGGAAGTTCTGGCATCTGATAAACCACTTAACATTTGTATTTTGGTTGAATTTCTTTTTCCATTCTTTAGGAAAAGTTGCTCTTAAAATGCTTCTTAAAAATCAGGGTTTGGATTTTTTTTTTCCTAAGAACTATTTCTTTCTCCATGCATCAGGGAGGTAATTTTTGATGATTTGTTTGCCCTTATTTGCCCTTTCTGTAGCCCTATACAGAGTGATATATTTTCTGGTTAAACTGTGTAGTGAGGAAATTGCAGTGGGAATCTCCATATTCCTGCTTCAAGGCAGGGTGAAAGAAAGCCCTAAACTGCCCCCTTTTCTCTCCTTTGCATGCAGTTACTAAAATAAAAACTGAGCACATTTGCATATTAACAATGCAATGCTGAAGAATCAGTGAAGATCTTGGTGAATCAGATCTCTCCTCCTTTGGGGATATCTTTCCTGGCTATTCTTTTTTCTTCCAATTATGTTAATATCAAAGAGTTTTGAATTAAATCCAAACTTCAGTGAATAAAGTAGCTTTACCAAAGGTGGATGAGATGTTTAGTTCCCTAGAGCAGATTCTGCCTCCTTGACCTGCCCATAGGAGAGAAGAGAAAAAAAATCCTTCTTTTTTACTCTATTCTGAGTTTTAATCCTTAATTAGCAACATCATTTTGATTAAATAAGACTCTGGGGAATTAAGACTGGAGAGCAATCAGTTGTTCTGAAAGATAGCTCTGGAGAGTTTATTGTACAGTGGTCTTAGCCATTCAGAATTGTGTTTAATCAAAGTGACATTTCTCAGTGTTGATTACAAAGGAGATATAATATGAATAAAAAGTTCCTTGGGGGAATCCAAATGGGTAAGTTCTTGGAACTCTGGAAATATCAAGAAAGGCACATGTCCAATGCCAAAAAATTTAATTTTTGCACTGGCACCCAAGGAGGAGCCGTTGGAATGTAATCTCAAAATTTAGAAAAATGAGGGGTTCATTCTAAGCATTTTTAATCTCATTAAAGCCCTCAGAATATAATCACTTTTCCTCAGTAGCCTTGTCTCTCTTGGTGGGTGTTTGTTGTGGGATCGAATTTTAAAATGATATAAAATGAGATGGCATACTCTTGATGAGTTTGAGTCTGGTCTTGGCCAAGTTCTGTTTAAACAATCAGAATTACTGAATTAAAGATTGGCTTAAAAGTCCTGGTAATTACCTGTTTTCTAATTCAATCCTTCAAGAAGATTGCTTTGCACATCTTAGGGCTTGGTTCTAATGTGCAGTATGTACTATGGCTCTGACCTCATAAAAAAACAGAATATACCAATTCTAAGTGAAGAAGTAACTTGGTTTCTGTTGGATTAAGTTTTTCCAAGGCCTTCTCCATTTCCAAGGTTAAGATTATGGACTGGTACTATTTTGCAGCAGGAGAAATACTTTCTGTTTGTTGGGGCAGGGAATGAGAGCTAAGGGTACAATCTAGATGAGGGGTGAGAGTTAGCAGAGCTGTATCTTGTTTTACAGACTTGCTGCAAAAAAAACCTGCCGAGAACATAGAACCAATGATGTTTTCCATCCTCAATCTCTTTTTTGTTTCCATGTATTGCAGATCAATTTCTGCCATTTTCCTCAAAACACTTTTCTTTGACTTTTTAAAGACTTTTTCTACTTCTTTGGGATTTTCTCCCCCACTTTGTTTTTGCAGAGAACTCCACAGTCATTCTGAAAAAACTGACCTCCTCCTACAAAGATGTATAAACATAAACAATGCTTTTCAATAAGAATCACCTGGATGTTACTACTTTAAAGTTTTCACAACAAATACATTTCTGTAAAATGATTTAAGGAAATCATTGGGTTTATGTAGGCTTGTCACAGTAGCTTTTAAGTTTATCTGGTCTGCATTCTTGAAATGAACCTCTCAAGTTGGTTTTTGGCTTTCATTGTGAAGAGATCTCAGAGTGCTGAAGCTTCAGGAAGGAGCTCTTCCCTGCAAAGCTGGACAGGATATTCAGTTTGATGTATCTAACTAAATCTGCTATGCCCTGATGTGAGCTCTGAGACTCTTTAGGTAATGAAGGCCCGAATACCTATCTGCTGCTGTCAGTATGATATGAGCACAGCCCATAATTCTCATATGTGTGTTGAGGTTAGTTCATCTTTCGTGTTTTGGCCATAGGGATTGCTAAACACATTGGTTGGGGTTTTTTTCTTCTCATTTTTTACATTTTACTTTACATTTCAGTCTTAAAGTACATTGCTACTCAGCAGCGAAAAATGAAAGTGCTCTCCTGTACTCCAGGGTTTTCTTTGGATGCTCCTATTTCCAGTCAAACACTCATAGAGTCATGAAGAATGTCAGGACTTCAGGTAGCTCAGGCACACTTCTTTGGAAAGTTTGGAAAACAGCCACTGAAGCGTCTAACTTAAAAATTGTCACTTAAGAATTGATTGAAAACTTCTACACAAGTTCTAGTTAAATGAATCATGTAGTTATATTTTTTTAAAAGCCTTAGTTGAATGGGTCAATATTTTTATGCACAAAATCCCTCCAACTGTATCATCATCGAGTAACTTAATTCCAAATCTCTTGTCACTGTAGACAATTCTAGATTCATTAGCCCAAATACTCAAGTTGAAATAGCATGCATGAGGCAGAAGTTACACTGAACTAGAAAAAGAGCTTGGCTTCTTACAGTAGTATGTATTAAGCTGTACAATTATGTATCGATGTGTATTTCACCTTTAAATGAAAATGGCTTCAGCAAAGGCAAAGGATTCTCTTCTTACAGTTGCTTTCAAACTGTAATCTTTGACACACTGGGGCAGTACTGCTCAATAATTGTGCTATTTTCAGGGGTTCCAAACTGCAGTAGATCTATCACTAGTGGTATGCCATCTGCTTCCAAGTGTGTGGGATTTATCCTTTCAATATCTTCTGTGATTAGGAGGGGCTCAGGACTTGGGAAGCACCTCTACTACCAATTACAGTCTAAGAGAAAACTGTGTTGGGGAACCTCCTTACCAAGATATTCCAGAAGCCAACAAAAATTCAAACTGAGCCTTGCAACTAGTAACTGATAAATCAAATTTTAATATTTCTTACATTTTTTAACATTTAATGTTTCTTAACGAAGGGGTGGTGGCATTAAGACATTTCTCTCTTAAACTTGAAACATATGATTTGATGATATTTCATACACAAAGCTTGTTGCCAGATATTAAATGTGTAAATGGTAAATGTTGATGTATTTAATTAATGTCACCCACTAGAATATTTCCAGTACTACACTGATAATTTGTTCAGCTCTACTGCCTTAGTACACTTACTTTAATCATATACCTCTTGGAGCTGAGACATTTGAGTGAAAATCTGTTTTAATTGCTGTGTTAATGTGTGCATGGTACTGATGCTGTCCATGATTACTATACTTAACCATGCCTTTAATTGGATGTTTTAATCTTCTGTACAGGCTTTTATATTATTCAGCCTCTCAGCTTTTCTCTCTCTTGTCTCTGTGTACCAGGTTTCATTGGCTGGTTAACTTGAACTCAGCAGTTGTCTTTGTCAGCATTTCTTACATCCAGCAGTCTGTGGCCAGGAACCTTGGCTTTCTCATCCCATTTGTGTCTGGGCTTATGGGTATGATCACAGTTCACATGGTTCGGGGTGAAATGATTTACAAACCCAAAACAGGTAAGAGGCAACTCTGTCTTAGGAAATATCTTTAGAGATTACTTTCACAGAAGAAATCAACTTGCATATCTAAACTATTTCTTCCATAACTCTGCCCTGTTTGGTTGGAGATCCTTGGGTTTTAGCCCTCCAAAATCTGCATGTGAGAAATTATATCCTCTGCAAAGACAAACCTGGAGATTCTGGGTAGGCTGTAAAAGTGGGAAGCAGTGTCTGGGAAACTCGTGTATGTTTTCTGTCACGCCAGGGCATGTGTCACAGCCTTTGCCTATGCAGGAAGAGGTGTGCTATGCCTGCTGCTGGTGGAATTGATTTTGTCACATTTGGTTCAACCTTTTGTCTGCACAACCCCTTACATTCCGGAGGAAAGGAGATGGCCATGACCATCTTTGAGACCAGGTCAGATGAGCCAGGGCACAGCCATGCTGCTGCTTTGTTGAGCTCTCTGCTGGGCTTGTCATGGAGCACTCCATCTTCTAATTTCAAGCCTGACTGGGTTCAAACCCTTGCAGAGCAGTAACTCCACATTACTGCTTCTTATTCCCTTTCTGTGAATGTCCAATCTCTAGTGTAGGGCAAAGCAAAATAACATTTCTCTAACTTAAAACATTTCATTACAAGCTCTGCCAATGAATTGAGCTGATATCAAATGTTCTGTTACCTTGTATTTACTTCTGAAACTAGCTCTGCTTTGAGAAGAGCCCCAAGTCCTACTTGTTTTCTGGTTAGCTTCTTTGTCAAGTCACTCTGGAATTCTGCACTTTTTTGTCTTTTAGTCTTCAGAGTTGATCTTAAAATTTTCTAGGTCTGAAACTTAAACATCACTTACAGTGAGTGGTGAGAATAGTTGCCTAGTACAGTCCTAGAGAACAATAAAAACTCTACCAGCTCTGTGTTTTCAGGTTTTGATATGCTATCTCAGATTTTATTCCATAGTGGCAACAGTCTGCAGGTTAATACTACACAGCCAGGGAGTTTGAAATATTAGTTTACCTAATAAAATGCCTTTACTTAGTACTTTAAAGCAAGTGCTTCCAGTAGGTGTCAATGGATATTTCTAGAAAACAATTTCCACATCAGAGATAGTAGGGAGATATTTTCATTCTGCAATCTTAGTTCGCCTTGGCTTTTGGGAAGTATTTATTTATAGATACCCAACTTAGTGTAGTGCTTCAGCACTCAGAAAAGCAGAGAAGTGCCATAACCCCTATTTGCATGGATGGTAATTTGCCAAAGGTAAATGAACCTGCGTTCCCAAGCCTGATGCTAACAGTTTGGTGCTCATTCTACTTCTATTTCTTACCAAGTTAGCAATTCCTGAACCTAGTGAACAAGTTTTAAAATGCCAAGTAGTAGAGTGGAAACTCTTCTTCTGTCCTGCATACTACTTGGAACACCTGAGATGATAATTCTGGCTTTGAAATTCATCCACGAAAATTCTCTTAATTCATCAACTTTTTTTTAAACTCCTTTTCCTTCTCACTTTGCTGCTGCCCTTCCCTTGCCACTGGACTTCAACATACATTCAACAAATTGAAAGAAAAAACAAAGGAAATTAATACTTTACCTGCTCAACCAGAGAAACACATCGTGCTGTGTTAAATAACTGGTAATAAAAGGCACTCTTCTCTGGTGGCTGTTGGACAGGATTGCTTTTGTAACAATTAGGTTGTGAACCAATTGGGTTAAAAAAATATTTTTAAATAAATCCAGACTGTTATTACCTTTCCCCTCCCTAAAAACACAGAAAGGCAAGTATACCAGCTTATATTTTCCCTCCCAAAGTGTTTTGTCTCGTCTTGTTTATTTTGGCAGCAGGCAAAAACATACCAATGTCTAATTTCTCTGATTGTTTGCAGACAGTTCCCTGCTGACGACTTTTGGGGTCATTTTTAGTGCCCTGAAAGCGTGCTGTGTGCGGTATCGCTACTTTAGCACAGGCGTGACCAACTGGCTGGACCATGCCAAGGAAAACCACGGTGGTCAGTACAGTGAGACTCAGGTGGAAGGCACAAAGTCACTTGCCAGACTCTTCCCATTGTTTACTTTCCAGATTCTGTACAGAACATGCATTATGCAGGTGGGTACACAGCTTTTAAACAAAGATCTCACAACAGACCGTGACGCATTGTTTAATGCCGTGTCTCTAGGTGTGCTTTTTTCTAACTGTGGCTTTGCCAGCTGAGCAACCTTGCAGAGTAGTTTTAATTGCCTAAGAATATACCTTGCTATAGCCTCTGGTCTCCTCAAATAATGAAAATTGACTTGGTCAAGACTCATTAAGAAGCTTGTGTGAGTGCTTGTTACTCCTTTCTTGGAACCTTTTTACTGGCTGAACCATCTTGTGTGAGAGTCCTGTGCTCCTCATACTGCTGTGCCAGTTATCAACACTGAGCCTTAGGCTTAGCATTCCTGAAAAATGTAATTTCCCAACTTCCTAAGTGTTCAATCACTTTTGGGGAGAGGTAGAAAATCTTTATTTGCTGTTTTGATTGCATGTTTCTCCTACTGTTTTGACAGGATTGTGTGGCTGTTGTACCTACAGTGGAAGTGGGTGGGTTTCCATTTGGGGAAAGCAGCAGTCCTTTCACAGCCCCTCTGTCAGGCTGTGTGGTTCTTTTCACTTGTGTGTGTGTGTGTGATATAAATGTAAATGTGTCAAGAAGCTCCTTAAGCTGACATGATTCCTTCAGATTCCTTTCTGCCTGGATGATCCTGGCTAAGCAGGAGTTGGAGGTAGCTTACCCTTTGGCAACTGGAATAACAAGTTTATGAGCTGGCTCGGAAATGCATTTTTAGTCATTGGTGTTAAAATGCTGCTTAAGGAAATTCTTACAAATACGTGGCATATACTGCTTCACTGACACTTCCTGTTGCCACCATTCTATGTTCCCATCCATCTGCCTCATTCTTTCTCCTCTTCCCTCCCTGGTTCCTCCCCTCCCCTCAAAAGCACAAAAAAATCCCAAGCAAACAAACAAAAAAAAAAAAAAACATTCCAAACCAACAAACACGCATGCATGACCAAGGTTGTGCATTAGTGACCAGATGAAAATTAAACAGTTATTATCATTTATCAAGTTTATTATGAAGTATTTATCTAGAAAATATAGATGTCTTTCCACTGCTGAAAGAAATTAATCCTTTGGCAGAATTTCCAATAAGTTTGAGGCCCTTTTTCAAACTAAGAGATAGATCAGTATCTCTTTTGTAAAGATAAATAGTATTTTCTTCACATTAAATTTAAAGCTTTCAGTGCCTGTGATTCATGTTGATGATACTTTAATTCCTATTAAGAAGTCAATTCTTATTTGCAATAGGCATTGGAAAAAAGGAATCAACCAAATTTGACTCTGTTTTAACATACATAGCTTGGTTGCTATTTATTATCCCTTTTACAATTTATATTTCCTTTTGGAGGTGGAATGTAGGTGAAAAATATTTTTGTTAAGAGCTAGCATTTGAATAGTTCTTGAGCACTGAACAGACTCATGGTGGGTAGGGCTGACTATAACATTGGTGAGTAACCCTACATGAGCTCAGTTAATAACGATACATTAATTTCAGACAGCTATAAAGCAGCAATATCCTGCCTGAGGTTGAAATTACTGGTCATAGCAAAGAGTGTGCAGGATGCTGCAGGAATCCAGAACTCAGTAAAAACAGAGTAAAGAATCCAGTTCTACATTGAGTTCTGTCATGACTGTACTCTGTGAATTGCTTGAGCTGGAGTTTCCTAGCCTGTAAAAGAGTGGATTATGGTTCCCTGCTGCACATGAAATTAGTTAATCAACCTTTCTCAAAACCCAGAAAAACAAACAAAAAAACCCACTGAAAAATCTGTAAATCTGTTGGTAGAAGCCACCAGGATTTTGATTTTACACTTTTTAATAAACTCAACAGCTCTTCTGGGTAGCCTCACACAAGCAGGAGGAATTGTTTGCTTTTGTAGTGAGACAGTCTTACAAATCTACTTAATTGTGTACCCTGTTGACTGCCATAGGGATGTTCCTCATCTGCTTCTTTTTGTCTTTGGTTTTCCATTCCCCCAAGTAAAAGGAAGTCCTCTATAGGTGCTCTGGCTGTGAGTTGCATAAAGCTGGTTCTAAGACTGTACCCAAATCTTCCTTCCCTGTAGCTTGGAAAGTGCTCTTAAGAATGAGTCCTACCTTGAGCACACAATCATAAGTCCAAAATCACTCTGTGCCTTGCAATTCTGAAATAAAATCACTCTGGATTTTGCTATTTTAAGATTCTCTTCTGTTAAACACTGGGTGAAGTGACTGAAGTATGGGGTGGAACCATTTAGTATATTGGCTGATGGCTCTAATCAGAGGTGATCAAATAAACTTATAGACTGTTGCTTAATCTGTAAAATATAGGAGAAAATGTTATAAAAGGGAAATGTTATGTTCTGGCAGAGAACAATATTGTCACTCTCTGAAAGGCTTTATTCATGAATGATCATTCCTTTTTTGCCAGCAGGTATTTGGTTTAATGTGACTCCTTCAGAAGGAAAAACTTGGAGAGATTTCCAAATATAGTGAAAATCTTATCCATGGATTGTGGTTTTGTCCTTCAATACAGATTCCTTCAGGATATTATCTCCAAACCATGAATTCCAACTTGCACTTCAGTGGATTTGTCTTGCCAGTTGCAGCAATGAATGTGATAAGCATCGTGCCACTACTGATTCTTGTTCCTATTTTGGAATGCATTAACTCATGGCTCTTTAGCTCCAAGGACAATGGACATTCTCCAACAATTTACATTGGTATGTATAAAATACATGTGTTTATACAGTTTTAATATGTCTTCTGTTTTTGAAAGAAATTTCAGTGTAATGGATGATCCTAGACAATTATATCGGACTATAAATGTTAAGATGGACTTGTTTTGGGATGATGCTCAGAAGTAAATATGTATCAAAGGAATTATTGGAAAAAAACAGTCCTGAAAACACTTACTAGATAGTAAGGAAAAATGTAAAGGTTTTGTGTAGGACAGATTCCTCTGACCAATAAAAATTTTGAGGCACTAGGGATCATCCAAAGGAATTGGTATTGGGGAGAAGCAGTTTTAACTATTTATGCCTGAGAATTATTTTGACTTGGTTATCTTCAATATATTTCTTTATCCATCGCCTTTTGGAAAGTTAATTTACAATCAAAGACTTTTTTAGAAAGTAAAAATTCCTTCAGTTAGTTGCTCTCTGATACTGGAGAAATGTGTTGCTCAAAATGAGGAGTCTGGATTCAGATAACTCAGTTAAGAATAGAGGCTTTGTTTTGCTGTGATTTTTATGCTGTGTGTTGTTGTTAGGACTGCAGCTCATAAGAGGGAAATGGTATTACCATTAGTACAGTTTCTTCCAGGCTCTGAAGTTGTGTCATAAATGAAATAAAAGTATCTAGGCTAATTCTCTATGTGCAATAGGAGTTTTTAGAATGGAGGAGCAAAAGAAAACATGCAGAAAACTGTGCAAAACAAATGGGTGTGTATCACTGGCTGCTGTTCCCATTGAACAGGCTGAATATTTCACAGGTGGAAGGTTACTTGGAGAGGTTACAGCCTTCCTCCCCAGCACTAGAGTTTTCATTAGAATATCTAACATGAGATAATTGCTCAAGTGATTAGTGTTCTCATTATTAAAATCCTCATTGTACATTCAGTCACGGCGAAAAGGGACCTCCAAAGGTGAAGTTGTTACCTCTTTCTCACAGGAGTGGTAAAAGGAAGTCTTCCCTGTTGTAGACTGACACTTGTTTCAGAGAAATTCATAGCTTAGAAGCAATGATAACTTTAATAAGAGTTGGGCTGCCTTCTCCTGACACTGATGTGGTTTCTTTTATTTATTTGTTTTTTCATTACCCCCAAACCTCTTGTGTTCTAGGATCTGGAGGGATCCTCTGCAACACTCTTCAGACATCAGCTACATGTAGTACCAGCAGAAAAGCATCTTCCATTCCATATTCACTTAAAACTATTCCCTTTCATAGATACTCTCATTAAACTTCCTACATTTTTTATCTTCCAGTCTGCATTGCAAACCTCGGATGAAAATATTTATAAACCGCTATTTTCTCAGTGTGCTGCTATTAATTCGGTGCCCCATGGCAGGCAGCACAGTGAGTACTGACACACACAGAGGTATTAATCTGACTAAATTAGCCTAATTAAGAGTGTTATTAAGTTTTATACAAACCAGAAGCGTATAACACAGCAGGTTGCAATTAGCCTAGTTTTTAAAATAACATCTCCATTAAAACACAAAAAGCACATTCAGATAATCATTTTCCTTTAAACCATGGAAATTTCAAGTTAGTATTAATGTTCTATCCTGTTATGTTGAACAGCAGTAGAATATATGCAGTGGTTTATTCTTAATAGGTTCATTTATCAAAATAGCCTCCTGTTAGGGGTGATAAACTACCTGAGGCATAAAAATACCTGTGAGTACAGGCAATGGCTTTAGATATCCAAGTATATGACTGCACCTGCAAGTATGGTAGACCTCTAAGTGCCAATATTTTTGCCAACAGTTAATTAGGTTCTCAATTATTTTCAGCAACAAAATTGGAAGTATAAATAGGCAGTTGGTGTTAAGCCAGCCTATAACTATATTTTAATTCAACTCTTGTAAGAAGAAGAAATTTTAAATAGTTTTCTGGAAATTTTCAGTATGTTAAGAGTAACAGTTTTCAAGGATGAACCACGTAGACAATATTGAACTGAGATACCTGATTGCTCTGTATTAAGTGTCTACATAAAAACTGTAATCTGTTACTCTCTATAGCTGTTGGTTTATTCATAAATTAGGTATGACCTAAAAAACATTAAAATCTTAACATGAATTTAGATTGTGTCCCAAATACGGTGAGTATCTGGAGTTATTTATGAAAAATGTGAGTATTTGATAGACTTAAAGCTTCTCCAGTTTTCCAGTTGTATATTTGTGGGGTTTTTGTTTGTTGAGGGTTTAGTTTGGAGTTTTTTTAATGTGTTTTTTTGCTGTGTGATTTGGTCAGTAATGTAGAAGATTCAGTAGAGAACTGAAATAGTGTGTCTGCTGAATAGTTGTCCATCAGCTACAGGAAAGAGGCTCTAGATGAAACACCTAAGGCATAGAAGTTCTTTCTGTAATATTCTTCATGCCTGATTATACTGGGATGTTGTCTTGGTCTTGGATTTACTCCATCCATGATTGATATGGAGAACAGCTCTCAGTACAGCACACAAAAGCAAGCCCTCAGTCTGATTTGAGGTGATTCGGAGGCTGATTGCCATTTCTCCCTGAGCACATTCTACTTTGAACAGGAAAGCTTTTGACTTCCATTACTCAGGATGCGAGATCAGGACTTAGGTCCAATACAACCTTAGTCTCTAGATAACATAAACAACCCTGTTGCACAATCACCCCTAAATGTTAACAAAACAGCCTGTTGTCCTATAAAACCAAAGCCTCAGACAGTTGTTCCGACACACTTGTTTTAAAGAGGACTGAAGGGAGAAGAGTAAAGGCAAAAACCAAAGCTCTAAGGGTCTCGGTTTCTTCCTCTGCCACATAAAATCTTGGGGGAAAAAAGGAAAAAAAAAGTAGAAATTTTTGGGCACTCATAGGTTACTTTTTCTGAAATGTCTTGGCTTTTAGTAAGGCAAATGCTTCAAGTATAGCACTGCTAGGAATACTGAACTGCTGGAGGTTCCTTTAGTACCAACATAATTTTTCACTAGGAGACCTCTTGCTTTGGATGACTACAAGAAGCTCCTTGAGGGCTTTATACCTGGTTTTGATAAGGTGCATTGGCTAGAAAACGCTGTTGAATTCCCTCCTGTCATCAATTTTCAAGCAATAATTCATCAATATTCTCATTAAGCACTAGAGGAGCCTAAACAGCTTCCAAGGTTCAGGTTAGGCAGTGGGGATAGGATATTTAAAGCTGTGAACACGGAGGAAAACTGAGCTAGAGGAAGGGTGTGAGAGCTTGGTGGCGAGAGAAGAAACACAGAGGCTGCAAAAACATAACAAGGCTAAGGCCACTTAGCTACGTGAGGTTTTACATCTCTTCTGTCCTGACGGTAAAAAAGACTAAGTGTGTATATGTTATAAATACGAAACAAAAGCTCTTGACTGTTGATGTTTAATCTAGTAAGTGCAACAATTACCATGAAGGCTTTGTGAGAAAAACATAGTCCAAGCATTTGAGCCAACACTGTCGAAAGCAACCAAATTCTCCTCACATTATGGCTTAGAAATGCTGACAAATAAGAAATTTAGTCAAAATTAATGGGAGCTCAAACTGTGAGAAATATAGATAATTCATGTTCAGAGACTTACTTGGAAGCATTTCTTGCTTTGTTTTTCTTTTTTGAGAGGATACAACCATTTCATACTGTCAACACCAAAAAATATAAAATAATATATTTTAATAGTACCCTCTGTGTGATGGGTGAAGTGTGGGGTAGTTTTAATACATCTGAATTTTGGAAGAATTCCCTGCTGCCTGATAGTGTTGTTCCTACCCATTCTCTTGTAGTATCTGGAAGGATGTTTGCCTTTTCTTTCTTTTCTCCTTCCTTTTCTCCCTCAATCTTCAAGAATAGAAGTAAAAAGTTCTTCTTTTTGATTTCAGTCTTCAGAAAACTTCTTCCTTTCTTTTATTCTGCACTCTAAAATTGTCTCTGTGCTGAGCTGGTGTCCTTTTGCCATATATATATATGGCAAGCACTCTTTATCCGTGTTTAGATGTTCAGAAAAAATGATTTGGGATGATTTATTCTGCACTCTAAAATTGTCTCTGTGCTGAACTGGTGTCCTTTTGCCATATATATATATATGGCAAGCACTCTTTTTCTGAACATCTAAACACGGATAAAATGATTTGGGATGGGGCTAGGAAGCTTCTTTTGCATTTCTTAGGACTTTTCTTTAATCTAAACACATGATGGTACTGTAACCACAGCCTTGGTGAATGCTCTCTGTGCTATTTACCCAGTTGTAGGTCACTTATCTGCTGCACTTTCCGTGATGGTTGCTGGCTTCTCTGAAATGCACCGAAAGCGCTTCCCTCAGGTGGAGCAGACGCTCTCTGAGGAGGTTCTCCTGGTCTCCTCCATGCCTTGCTTCCACTTAGCTCCTCAGTACATCCTGCTTGGAGTGGCTGAAGCCTTGGTAACTCCCTCCTGTAAGTAAAATCAAATTGGCTAAAGCAAGAGTGTCCTGATTCTCAGAGAACTATATCAGTTTCCTAAAAATAATTACCGGCATCTGATATTTTATCCCTGGCTCTTTTCCACGGGCTTAATGAGCAGATCTGTGCTTTACCTGTTTCAGAGAAGCATAATTTGTCTTGCTGGCTGTAGCTCAGGATGAGCAGTGATGTTCCAGATTAACTGGAAGGCAGCACGGTCCAGTCAGGCCCCTGGGGGGCACAACCCCCCGTTTGGTCTTGGAGCTGAACCTGCTGCAGGCAGGGGCTGGACTGGATGAGCTCCTGAAGTCCCTTCTGACCTGAGCTCCCCTGTGATGTTTTTATTGAGATGGAACAAAAACATGAGAGCTGAGCTGGGGTTATGCTCTGTGACCACTGTAAAGGCCACAGTCAGAGCAAGGTGAAGCAATTTAACACCTTTCATTTGTGGGCCCAGCTAATAGAATTGTTACGTGTTTTCCACTGGCACAGAGCATATGTGGGCAGGTAACAGTGACAGGTTAACCTAGAGAATGGTGTAGGCAGCTGCCAGATTTTTGTTACTGCTCCAATCAGGAGTCATGAGAACATGCCTCCACAGATCATCATGTCCTAGCTTGTGACATGGAGCCAGAGATAAACACCCCTGTTTTTCAGAGCACAGGCAGAGCTCAGCTTGTGCCTGCCATCCATGCACTATGTATATCCACATATACTCTTGATTGTGAGTGTGAACATTTTCTGCTTTCCATAATTTACTTTTCTGTGTCTACACTGACATTTTTGAGGCTTATTTTCTTCTGAGGAGCATGCAGAGTGCTTACCAGTGTTTTTACCTTGCAGAGCTTTAAAAAAAAAGTTAGTATTATAAAAATAATCTAAGCAACATTCACTTAGAGACACAGGTAAAGTACTTGATGGGCTGATCTCTGCAGGCATTTAATTCTATGGGTTGAGTCTCTTGTTCTAGTACAACCCCAGAAATGTTCAGGTTTTTATTTAAGAGTAGGAAATAACTTCAGTATCTCAGCTTCATTCTTATACTCAGACTACTGAGAGCTGTGGGTCACAGTCTGTCACTAAAAAGGTAATTTTCCCTAGTTTTAAATACTTAGCACTTTCATAATGCCTCTTCATCTGATAGCTCTCAAGTACTTAACTGAGACAGGTTTCTAGGCAGGTAATTTGGTTTCTAGGTTACAGGCTAAGTGTAACTGAAAACTGTGACCTTCTCTGTTTAGCTTAACAAAAAAGAGGTTAGGAGGTGACTTGCTTACAGTCTTCTCATGCAAAAGCATGAGAAGAATATTGCTGGTAGAATAAGGCTTTTTAATCTAGCACACTGGGACACAACTGGAGTCCAATGACTGGAAGATTACATTAGCCTTTAGAAAAGAGATAAAACTCCATCTTGGCGGTTTTCGTCCCTTTTTTTTTTTTTTTTAAGATCTTTTTAAAGGGTTGTGGTTAGAATTTCTTAGGAAGAAAAGCTGTCCTTTCCCATTTAAGTAGAGATTAAGCATCGTGCTTAGAGCTGCAGTGAGAGGTGTGACTTAAAGCCCCAGCTAAATGGGACTAAGTCTGAACGTGAGACTTGCATGTAAAAAGCTGAAGGGAGGTGCCTGAAATAGCATATTGCTTAGCTGATGGGGAAGAAGGCTTCTGTTCCCTTGCCCACAAATTGTTGTCTGGCCCTGTTTGTCATGGAGTGTCTCAGCTGGGCAGGCAGGGCAAGCATGCTCTCTACCTTCTGTGACCTCCAGCTGCTGCTGGACAAAGAGCCTGGTTTTCCACCAGGTCTTGCACTGTATCAGGCAGCCCGGTGCAGGTGGCTGAGGTCCACTGAATCATCTCCAGCAGTACCAAGCCTCTGCATTCAGGCTGCTGATCTGAGCTCTAGCTTTCTACGTCAGTTTGAACGGAATTGCTGTTCAGGAGCTGTTCAGTGGATCTCCGTGGATGTTAATGACAGCCTAGATACTTACAGAGCTGTTTCACCTTTCCTGATGCTTTACTGCCTTTCTTATGCAGAAGGTCAAATTCAATTATCATGATAATTTACTGGACCTTAAAGTACATGATCCAAGCTTAACAGGGAAATGCTCACTCTTAAGCAGAGGGAAGAAAGAAGATTCCTCATTTCTGAAGAGCTTGGTTAGAGAAGTTAGATTTGGCACATTGAACTCTCTGTCTTCATTAAGACCTCTTATTGGGATTGTTCAGCCTGGAAAAGACAAGGCTTCAAGGTGACCTAATTGTGTCATTTCAGTACTTGACAAGAGCCTACAAGAAAGACGGAGAGAGATTATTTACAAGGGCATGTAGTGACAGGACAAAGGGGAATGGCTTCAAACTGAGAGTAGGTTTAGATTAGTTATCAGGAGGAAAATTCTTTACTGTGAGTGGTGAGGCACCGGCGCAGGTTGCCCAGAGAAGCTGTGACTCTCCCATCCCTGGCAGTGTTCAAGGCCAGGTTGGGCTCTGAGTAACCTTGTTTTGCGGGAGGTGTCCTTGCCCACAGCAGTGGGATTGGAACTGGGTGATCTTTAAAGTCCCTTCCAACCCAAGCTATTCTATTATTTGCTCCCTGATACTTAGAACTGTGTTTATACAATATGTTTCATTATCTTATTGATAGGTGATTTGAACAATCACCTGCTTCAAGTGGCGTGAGCATCTCTTAGAAGTATATCTGCCTTCAATATTCCTCTACCGCTAAGGAAGTCTTAAAAATAAAATAAAACAATTGTATTGCTCTCCTCCACAGTGCTACAAAGTTCTCACGAGCCTTTGACAGGCTGAATTTGTAGCCCTAGCTTGGTTTAAACCAGGAAACTACAGCTCTGTTAGTTAGCTCCCTCTTGGCGGGTTTTGTCCCTTTTTTTTTTTTTTTTAAGATCTTTTTAAAGGGTTGTGGTTAGAATTTCTTAGGAAGAAAAGCTGTCCTTCCCCATTTAAGTAGAGATTAAGCATCGTGCTTAGAGCTGCAGTGAGAGGTGTGACTTAAAGCCCCAGCTAAATGGGACTAAGTCTGAACGTGAGACTTGCATGTAAAAAGCTGAAGGGAGGTGCCTGAAATAGCATATTGCTTAGCTGATGGGGAAGAAGGCTTCTGTTCCCTTGCCCACAAATTGTTGTCTGGCCCTGTTTGTCATGGAGTGTCTCAGCTGGGCAGGCAGGGCAAGCATGCTCTCTACCTTCTGTGACCTCCAGCTGCTGCTGGACAAAGAGCCTGGTTTTCCACCAGGTCTTGCACTGTATCAGGCAGCCCGGTGCAGGTGGCTGAGGTCCACTGAATCATCTCCAGCAGTACCAAGCCTCTGCATTCAGGCTGCTGATCTGAGCTCTAGCTTTCTACGTCAGTTTGAACGGAATTGCTGTTCAGGAGCTGTTCAGTGGATCTCCGTGGATGTTAATGACAGCCTAGATACTTACAGAGCTGTTTCACCTTTCCTGATGCTTTACTGCCTTTCTTATGCAGAAGGTCAAATTCAATTATCATGATAATTTACTGGACCTTAAAGTACATGATCCAAGCTTAACAGGGAAATGCTCACTCTTAAGCAGAGGGAAGAAAGAAGATTCCTCATTTCTGAAGAGCTTGGTTAGAGAAGTTAGATTTGGCACATTGAACTCTCTGTCTTCATTAAGACCTCTTATTGGGATTGTTCAGCCTGGAAAAGACAAGGCTTCAAGGTGACCTAATTGTGTCATTTCAGTACTTGACAAGAGCCTACAAGAAAGACGGAGAGAGATTATTTACAAGGGCATGTAGTGACAGGACAAAGGGGAATGGCTTCAAACTGAGAGTAGGTTTAGATTAGTTATCAGGAGGAAAATTCTTTACTGTGAGTGGTGAGGCACCGGCGCAGGTTGCCCAGAGAAGCTGTGACTCTCCCATCCCTGGCAGTGTTCAAGGCCAGGTTGGGCTCTGAGTAACCTTGTTTTGCGGGAGGTGTCCTTGCCCACAGCAGTGGGATTGGAACTGGGTGATCTTTAAAGTCCCTTCCAACCCAAGCTATTCTATTATTTGCTCCCTGATACTTAGAACTGTGTTTATACAATATGTTTCATTATCTTATTGATAGGTGATTTGAACAATCACCTGCTTCAAGTGGCGTGAGCATCTCTTAGAAGTATATCTGCCTTCAATATTCCTCTACCGCTAAGGAAGTCTTAAAAATAAAATAAAACAATTGTATTGCTCTCCTCCACAGTGCTACAAAGTTCTCACGAGCCTTTGACAGGCTGAATTTGTAGCCCTAGCTTGGTTTAAACCAGGAAACTACAGCTCTGTTAGTTAGAGGATATATTGGGGATGGCTTCAGCCACCGATGAAATGCAGTAGCTTCCAGGGGGAAATGCAGCAGCTGTTTAATAGTTCCCAGCAGCACCGTGGGGAAAGGGAGGATTGGAGTAGGCTATTGAAACAGCAGGGGCAATTTAGGTAAGTAGGATGCAATTACCCAGGCTGAATTTGACCAAGATGCATGTTTTGCACCCCTGCTTTTAGAAAGGAGGAACAACCAGAAACTTTAAAGTCTGTTAATGGCTCAGATTAGCTGTGCAGCGCTTCAGACTTGCTACAGATGGTGTCCCAGGCTCACCTGCTTTCTCTTGACCTCAGGGTTCTGGTTCCTATTGTGAATGAGGGAGAAAACACTGTCTGTGCTATTTTTTCTTTCATGTGTTTTCAAAGCTCTCATTTGGACATCCGAATTAAAAATGGTGAAAGGTGGTGATTGCAAAGTTTCATTTGTATTCAGAGGTGCTTCAGGCAACTCAGTGTCCAAATAGGATCCTCTGCTGGCAAGTTTTTCAAGCTGGAGGGCATTCTAATTCAACTAATAAAGCAGGTGGGGACGCTCTGGTTTTGGGAGGAAAAAGTGTGGATGAGAACTCAAGGAGTGAAATTAGGAAACAAAAGTTTTTGATGATCAGTGAAAATTGCACAAAAAGAACAGCTACCATAAAGTCTTGCTGTTACAGCCAAATTACAGCTGGTGGGATAATTTGTAGTCATCCATGCTACAACAGCATGCTACAGCTTCCCCTCACCACCAAAGCTGTTGCTGCTTCTGGTTTAGGCTTCTGGCAAGAAAGTGAAGAATGATGTCTTAAAAATGAGCCAGTGAGCCTGGGGGTTGCACTCTGGGGACGAGAGGCATTGTCCAGCCTTAAGGTAAAGCAAGCTAACTGTTCAAATTAAGGCAGAGCTCTAGATTTTGGAGGTATTTGCTTCCAAACAATGGCTGTGCTGCACTGACTCTGGGATAGAAGGTCCTGCTGTTCTGCAGTTAAATATCACATCCACTGTCTTCATGCTTACATGGTGGTGTTTCTCTGCTCTTGCTTATGTCTGAGGCTTTAAAAGGTGCAAGCAACTGTCTGGGGGAAAGATCTTGGTGTACTTGTGGAACGTGGATAGTTGGATGGGGGTGGTTTATTACAGATATTCATTTAAGGAGGTTATAGGGTGCATACTAACACATCTGATTGCTCTTCTGCAGCAAGTACATTCTCTGTATAAAATATGGAAATTCACTAATAGAGACGCTTTGATGATTTTTTTTGTTTGTTTGTTTTTTGTTATCGATGTTCTACCAACACTTAGCTTCCTTTTTTTTTTCCTTTTTTAACTTGTAACTGTATCTGCTTCCTTTCTAAGGTTCCTTACTTTCATTCTGGCTTGTGCCTGAAAGAATGAGAGGGATTTCCATGCATTTTTTAGCTCTCTTTAATGGAGCTGGCTGCTTTATGGGAGCTTTCTTTGTTCAGACAGCCCACACAGGCACTCAAGGTAAGAGTATGCTCATGACTGGTGTTCCTGAGCAGTTTTCTAATATTATTGATTTGGAGAATCAGGCAGCAGAATTAAAAGGGATGCCAAAGTTTTATTGATTTGCTCTCACAATTAAGATGGAATTAAGATAGGAAATAGCCTTCCAGCTGTATTCATCCAATTTTAATGAGTCATCTTAGTTTTGATAGTCGGAGTAATTAGAGGATGGCATCTTGCAGGAAGTCCTCCTGTCCAATCTCTCTACTTCCGTTCTGGAAGACTGAAAATAAATTGGCTAGGAAGCACCTTTTTATGTTCATGAAGAAGTACATTCATGATATTCACACTTACATGGAAGCCTCTGGCCTCCAGAGCAAGATTGGTGCTTTAAAGAATGGAGAATATTCCCTTCTGTCTGTCCCACTGGGCTGTAGGGAAAATGAGGTTGGGTTGAGGGTTTCAAACTTGTCTGGGGAGCTCATTTTCCTGGATCAGTTCTCTCCTGCCTTCTTTACACCTCTGCCTTTGCCCAGCTGTTGGAAGATCCAGATTCTGTGACAATACAGTCCCACTGAGGGCTTGCCCTTTTGCAGATGCATGCTGCAATTCCCGGAAAACTTCCTGTTTCCAAAGGAGTTATTTCAGATGCACTTCAGCCTTCTGTTGAGGTGTATTTAGTGTAAGCCCTGAACTGGAGTTTTTCCTGGGTTATTGACTTTCAAGAAAAGCCAGGAATTTCTTAAAGTCATTTTTCCTTTGCTGATGAATCTTTGTTCAATACAGAACAGACTCGTTTCACGAGTAAATTTAACAAGTGAAGCACTTGAGTTCTTGAACTGAGGGACAAGAGTCTCCCTTTGTTCATAAATTTGAAATAGTCCCACGTGCTGAAGGAATATTTCTTAATGTGCTATCAATAAGCTCTGGTGGAACTGTTACAGAGAACTGTTCTTTAAAGACCACAACTGCTGGCCCCAATGCATGACACCATTGCAATTGCCACGGCTGCAGGATTTTGTGACTGTTTAGGGTTAAGTTTTGGGTCCTTTTCTTTCCTGTGTAAAGAATCATGTAATTTAAAAACAAGCGAAAGTGGGTGTTTTGAAAGTGTGACAAGAAATTTTTATTCCTACTTGCAAGATCTGAACAAACAAATGATGCTTTGTCATGCAGTACTGTTTTTCAGTTAAAAATTCAATTAAAATTTTATCACGAGGTACAAAAACATCACCTGGAGATGGGTAAAAAACAGGAATGTTTACACAAATGAATCGGGCAAAGAACTATTAAGCACCAAGGCATTCAGTGTGGAGAAGTGATCTCCTCAAATATCCCCCAGTGGAAAAGGCTGTTTTTCATTACTGTGAGTTCAGTGCAATATGGGTTCAATGAAACAAACAGTTTAAGACAGACTGTGTTGCTGACTTTTTTTCTTTCCTCCCAAAATATGAAAACTATTAATTTTTATGAGATTGCAATGTTTAGTAAAACTGACATATTTTACTGCAATTTGACTTTTGAAATAATTAAATTATAAAATAATTAATTATAAAATAATTAAGCATAATGTCAGCACCAAAATATTTTGTCTATGTTGTGTCACTATTATGTAATTAATTTCTTTACAGAGTATTTCTATACAAAGTGATGGAGGAAACCAATTTTTGCATTTGGTTTGCAATTCAGTAGATTTTTGTCTGGTTTTCTATCAAGGTGATTAATTATTTTTCTGTGAGTCTGTATGAAAACATTTAATTGATTCAAAAAAGGAAACGTTCTTTTCTTGCCAGAAATACTGTTTTAACAGAGATTACAAATTCTTTTCCTGGCTGAGACCAAGAAGGCTGAACTCTCTAAATTCTCCACAGGCTGCAGTTGTAACGTTCTAACCCCTTTTGCTCAAGATTTTTGAGCAAACTGAAAAATTTCCTGGCTAAAATATTCTTCACTCTTAGAAAGTTGGGTGGCAAACTTCTTAACTTAGCTTTTTTTTTTTCCTCCCCCAAAGCTATAACTTGTCTTTGTTTAATGTTGTCAGACCTGCTGTTCCTGTAGGTGGAATTAACTGCACCATTATCCTGAGCAAAAGTCACTGTGAAATTTCCAAGGGAATCAGTGAAAGTCTGTATTCAGATTCAGGTGCTATAACGGGAATGACTACTGCTAAGGAGGAAAAGTCCTCTGCAAAACTTGAAAAGCTTCAGGGAGAGTAAAGTGAAAAATGCTCAGTGATTGCTCTGTTGCTCTAGTTAGAAGAGTGTTAGAGATTACTTGCCCTGTTAATATGTAAACAACATATTACTGGGCTCTCACTTTTTATTTTTAAAAATAATTGGGATCTCGCTGGATGTCTCTTTCCCAGTGTTCCTTGCTTGAATAAGATTAATTATTCCAAGTTACCACAATTCATTCAATACACAGCTTGCAAATGATGGTGATATTCCTGTAAGTTCACTTGTGTTATAACACTCCTCTGCTCGTGCCAGGCTCTTGTCCTGCTGACTCCTAAATCAAAGTAGATTTGGGATCAGACTTTTGTAGGTGGGCATAGACTATAGCAAAACGAAAAGCTCATTTTAGGCTCAGTTTTGGTTTTCTCCTAGTTCGGTAAGAAACATTATACACACTAATTTTTTGTTCCATCTGTATTTTTCCAATTGTGCTTCTTACAGTGGACTTTGGTGCTCATGGCAATCAACAAAATAATATTTTTTTTAATTTATTAACCCCTAGTGGTTGCCTAATGATCCCTCTAGAGATGACACTGCTGTAGGGAACGAATTTGTGACCTCTCTTAGGTCAAATTACAGTCCAATGACACAAATTAAGCTTTATTATTGGTCACATTTGGTATTTTTTTCAGATCTGTTTAAAGAGCTTGTAAATATTTGGTATCTGGACAATTTATGGAGCCGGAAGTAAAGCAAACCAGCCAGAACCCTTTTTTGTTTTTCTTCCTAAAAATAAGCTCAGCTAATTTGCTGATTTATTTATATTGGAAGAATAAGTTCTTTCTCTTTAGCTGAAAGAGAGGATAGTGTTCACGAAATGGTTCTGTAAGCTTTAACAAGGCTTGGTAAGTGACTCTTAATACAAGCTATGAATGCTTTTGTCTTGTCCCATGGTTCCTGTATCACTAAAACCTGAGCCAAGACTATTTCTGGTTCTCCCATCTCTAAGCAATTGAGACCATGTTTTCTATGTTCCTGCAGCGAAGTAGATCCTCCAGTGTGTATTTTGAAGTGTTGGAGCACAGAGGGTGTTGACAAAATTTAAACATTTTTATATCCTATTTTATGTCACTAGTTTAGAATTTTATTTGGGTTTTTATTGGCAAAGTTGATCAGATATCAGTCACAGTCAAAGCTGCATTAATCATTTTTAACGCATCTATGGAGGATGGTGTGAATATGATAAAATAAGACTTTTTTTAAAAATCTGACGAGTGCAAACAGATGATGGGTGACAGTGATATTTTCAGTACAAGCTGGGAAACTGCTTTCTTTTGGATCTCTTACCTCTCCTAACATTTTAACGGAAGAAGATGCAAGACAAAACCTGTCCTCCTATGCCAATCATTTCAGAATATATTTCTCTAGAAATATTAATATAAATACGTAAGAAAGAAATAAAAATTAAAAAAGGTCAGAGGAAGGAAACTGCCCCAGACACAGATTTCCTGCTTGCAGTTAGAGGATCGTTGGTGGTTTTTTTGTGGTTTGGGTTTGTTGGGCTTTTTGGGTTGGGTTTTGTTGGGGTTTTTTTGTTGTTTTTTTCATTTTAGTCTTGTGTGATTCTAAATACCAAAGATGATAAAGCTAAAGGATATTTCTTGCAGTCCAGATGGTGGTGTCCACTGGTGCCTACTTAGCTAATAGGGATTAGAGGCAGAGTGAGACTTTAATTTGGATATGATTAAACACTAAATATATGCCCACTAAGTTGATGAAATGAAGGAAGGCAATACAAGCCTTTTCTAAAACATGAATTAAATGTTTTCTATAGTCACAGCATGGGTTTCAGGATAGCTGCAAAAATACAGGAATGGCACAGGGTAAAGTAACTTCTGTCATATGACTGACTTGTTTTTTCTTCAAGGTTTTCCTCATAATAAAATAGGATAGAGTTATTCAGCGAAAAATCCTGGATGCCTCCCTGTGCAACTTTCCCTTGAGCTCTCTGAGGGTGCCACCACAGTAGCAGATATCTTGTGTGCACTAATATTTGTCAAAGACTGGCTTACAGCCCTTTTCAGGTTTTCTTTGATGGCTGCTGCTGTCAGCAGCTCCTTGCTGTCAGTCATCCACCAGAAACAGCCCAGGAAAGTTTTTGTCCATGTCCTAATCTCTGCTTCACCACCACCTCCGTCTGTTTTAGTAGGATCAGTTGTTTCCTCTTGGTATTGTATAATATTCATTCTTCTTGAACTAACGGAGTGATTTTGATGCAAAATTGATAGGACTCCAAAACGTCAGTGAAATTTTACCAGGAGCTTTATTTCCATGATTGTAGAGCAGACTTGAGGAACTGATTCTGCCTAGACTTCATTTTCCAACTTGTTCTAAATTTGCTGTAAAATACATAACCAATTCACCTCTAACCAGTAGAAAAATCTGTTTAAAATAATACACCTAAAGGAAATTTCTGTTTCTTTGTGGTGATTCATGCTATGAAGTATTTCTATTGTTGGTATAAAAATGGAAATCAGGAGCTCGTTGTGGAAAGTTAATTCCCAGTGAGCAATTATCTGTGTGACAAACCAACCTTGTAATTGCCACTTCTGTTGGCAATCTCCATAGAAAAGTAAAGGATGCACAGAGCCCAAAGGCAGTCTCTTTTGGGGGAAAGTGAATTGTTGCATATTGCATGCTGAGTCGAGGATGGGAAGGTGCTGGACTCTTCAAACACAGCGGTGCCCAGGGTTGGAAACTCCAGCAAAACCAAACAGACTGGCCCAGGGGGTCCCTGATGTTCATGGCTGAGAGTAAGATCCTCTAAGTATGAACCCCAAAGGCAGTCAGTGGAGGGTGCTGGAGTCTGCAGACAGCTTGTGGGAGGTGTTAGTAGGGTCGGGGTGAAAGCATCTGAAGGGAGTTTTGGTGCCTGAAACACGTGGGTGATGTTTTAGCACAGATGACTCTTCTCTCAAGGCTTCCTGCAAGCAGAGGAGAGGATTCTCTGTGAAGCGAGTATAAGTAGAAGTAAATGTAGTCCAGGTTTATCCCCTCTTTCATGGGAAAAAAAAATAAAAAGGAAAATTAATGAAAGAAAAAAGAGTGAGAAGTAATTTTTTTTTGGCTGAAAGTAGGAAATGGTTATATTAATTTTTGCTGCATCCATTGATATATTAGAATGTGTATTGGAAGGATTATAGTCTGGATAACCTTAGGGCTGCTGCCATCCTTGTTCCTCTGTAGAGGAAGGCCTACCCCTAACAAACCCTGTTGTCCCTCTCTGAAAGGAAAAGGAAGCCTTGATCTTACCTCTTGGTTTGGACAGAGCAGGAAACTAGAGGGAAAAGTGTGCTGCTCTATGGCAGCTGGAGCCTTGCCATATCCTATCTGATTTTGTCCCTGCCTTGCTGTTGTTCATCTAGATTTACCAGAGGCTCTCTGGCATTGTCCTGGCCTCCCTGTTTAAACAATGGCAATTCCTGAAAGAAGCAGGGAGGAGGCAGAGCAAGGATCTTTGACCCAGGCCGTGGAGGAGACCCATGGTGTAGCGGGAGTAGAATCCAGATCTCCTGCTTGCTGGGCTGCCCTCCTACCCTCATAGAACCAACAAGCCCAGTTCCAGTGCTTTTATCTGGTGCCTTTATCAGTGATAAGACAGAGGATGGTGCAAATGGACCTTTGAAGCTCAGAAGCAGCAAAATGGTTTTTATTAATTTTTTTAAGTATATGTTTTCTGTTCAGGTTCCACTGTTGATGCCATTCCATTAGGAAGCTCCTGCTGCTCCTGTAGTTAGCCCAGCCAAGGTGAATAACCCAGCAGACAATGTGAGCTCTGCTTTGGCAAGCTGCAGTGCAGACCCCCGTGCATGTTTTCTCTTTCATCGCATCCACATGCTCTCTCTCTGCCTTCTATTGGGCCCTGGGGGATGCAAAATGAAAAACTACTTGATTGTGAATTATGACAGTAAAAGTTTATAAGCTACTAAAATGAAGTTACAGCACCTAGGAGCTCAGTCACTTACAGTGTAAGATGATAGATTTTTAAAACTGGCTCTGAGATAACACTACAAAAGGAAGGGAGCAGGCAGAGGTGTGGTGGTTCTTCTCTGTGACAAGCACAAAGGTAACAGGGCATGGAGACAACTGTGGAGGAGTTTGGGAAAACTGCTGCACTGACAGCAGTCGTTCTCTGTTAATCCCAGGAGAGCTAAAGGCAACAGCTCTGAAAAGAAATGTGTTTACAACTCTGAAATGTGGAGGGAAGAGTAAAATGTAAATACGTGAATGTATGTTTGGCAGGGTGTAATCTTTTGGTGTCTCTTCCGCGCTGTGGAACTGCTCTTTGTCTCTAATCAGAAAAATATTAATAACCTGAGGATAGCATTCAGTGGGTAAAAGTGGCATTAGTGGCCAAAAGATCTGTTAAGACCATCAGGTTTTTACAATACTGCTGGGGTAAGAAGGCTGGGTTTCCTTCTTCCCCCATCCAAGGGGTGAATAGCGACACTAGATGGGCAGGATTTGACACCAGACTTTCATGCAGCACAGAAAGGTGACTTTGGGCACATTGATGCTGGTGTAGTTCAGATCCAGAGGTGTGCTTTTAATCTAAATATCTTGATAATCTCCAATTTACATCACAGAATGATCTTGGAGCATGAAAACAACTGAATTCCTTTTAGATGGAACTAAGCAAAAAAAAAAGCTCATGTCTAATATGTTCCAGCTGTTAGTGGGAACTGCTCTGATGTGAACCCTCCTGAGCTGTGGAGAGTGTGGTCATCACATTCTCTGCACCAGCTGTTTCACACCCTGTGTTTGTTCATTAATTGCTAATGAAAACAGTCTATCTGCCTTCTTCAAAGGCAATAAATATCCTGTATTCCCAAATCATGTAAACAGCCATTACAGCACTGTAGAGGTCTCTGATATTCTGTAACTTCAGTTTCTACTGTAACTTTTTTTTTCACCTCGGTTTGATGGTTTTGCTGTAGTTGATTATGGCACTTCAGGTACTGATTGTCTTCAATTGCAGACTGACGGGGCTGGCTTTGTTTTTAACCATTTTGATTTCTATAGTTATTTGCCACCTGAGCTTGTTTGCAGACTGGTTCCAGTGAGCAACACTGAAACCATTACAGCACAAACTGGAGTGCACAGGAATAGACAGGCAGGGAAGCTTCTCAATGTGCATATAGGTGGTACTGTCCTCTGCTGAATGGAGTGCCCAAGTGTCCCAGACACTACTGCCAAAAACCCTGGTTGAAAAAGCTCTGATTTGTGTAAATAAACACTGAATGAAGGAAAAGGACACCTTACAGACTCATGGCTAAAGGCAGCTATAAAGAAAGGTAAAGTAAATTGTCAGGTAGTATCTTGGTAATGGAGTGAGTGTTTTTAATGTTTTGAGTTTTAATTTTTTTTCTTAATTTTTATTAAGAAGAGACTATTGAAAGAATGAGAGATACAAGTAAGGATTTCTACAGACCACCTTAATTCTAGCCCTTCCTAAAATGTTCACAGTTGACTTTCATTTAGCTGCGTTCACAAAACAATACAGACAGAAAGTGGTTCAGTCATTACAGCAGTAGCTATGCAGGATTAGGTTTTCCAGTACACTTCAGATTTATTAGGGAAGTTCTTTAGTTTCTTTAGATCTCTACTGCCTGTCTGCAAAGCAAGAGCAAAAGTACATGGGGCTCAAAAATCCCCAATGGATGCTGTGAGAATGAAATCTGTACCAATAGCTATGGGAGGGTCAGAGCACCTGTGGGGATTGTGTCTCACAATAAGTTATCTTTGTATCTTCCATGTGAGCCACATCTCATGCTGCAAGGCAAACTAATTCTGCTTCAAATATCTGCTTTACCAGGCAACTGGTTTCCACACTTGCTGCATGAAGGTAAATTGGAGAGATTCTTCTTCTTCTTGGCTTCCTTAATGATGGTGAACACCCTGGGGTTCTGGACCATTGCACACAGGTACGTGTGAGAAAATGGAAGCTTGATGTTTTGTCTGTAGGTGCAGGAAGAAGTTCTTGTAAATTCTGTGAACTAGTGTGTAATAAAGAGTTGGTAGTGATAGATCATATGTGGAAAGAGGTTTCACAGGAAAAATGTGGAGAGGTTTAAAAAAAAAAAGACTGATGCAATTAGCCTTAAATATTTAAGGAGTCTCATTATTATAAAAAGCCTCAAAGAAAGGGAGAGCATCATATTCTTTACAGAAGGGTGTGAATATGTTGGCACGGAGTTTCGAGGGGAGCCTAAAGCTATACTGGCCATGGAACTGAGCTCCACTGCCCTTGGTTTTGTACCAATTTATAGAAAGCATTGCTGTCTCTCAATGAGCTCACATCCTGAGTGTAGGATAGCAGGCAGAGGGGTGGTGAGAAAGCAGCACATCGCTGCAGGTTAATGCTGCATGCAGCAGTTTCAACACAACAACCCCCAGATATCTTCTGACACTGGGCATGGGATGGAAGCAACTTCCAGCCAGAGACAACAGGATTTCTCAGCCCCCTCACAGGAAGCAGCTTTATGCCACCTATAGAGCCTAGGTTTAATCCCTGTGTATTGCCTTCGAAATGCAAGGAACTCACAACTCCGGAGCATTTAATCCCCCTTAACTTTCTATTGTCAGCGTTAAAGTAACCCTTCAAGGCAAGAAGAGGGAGGGAAAGCAGCCTGTGCCACCACTGGTGGGAGGGGTCACGTGCAAGTGGCTCTTAGGCTTTGGGAGGCAGTTCTATGTGAATCCTGCAGGAACCTTGATGAAGCAAGGATATGATGATGAGAGCAATAGAAAACTTCCAAGGCCAGTGCACTTCTGGAACTCTTGACAAAAATATTGCTTTTTCTACTGCTCAGAGCACCAGCTTTGCAGCACCAAAGTTTACCGTAGCATCTTGTGGATTATTCCAATGTGATTTCCTTATTTTGAATGTGGGCTGGGTCACAACTAAAAAACGTTTAAGCAACTAGAACATTTCTCCTGCATGTACTTTGTATTCTCCTTATGAAATGGGATTTTATTCTTCTGTAAATTGAAATTTTCATTTGTGACATTTACTGCTGAAAACGAAAAGGTTTTGGTTGTCAAAAAATTAACATAAAATTGGTTTAAACTGAAAAAAAAATTTCCACCACATCTTAACATGTTTTTATGAGGAAATACGTTGACCTCCAATCTTCCTAAAAATAGAAAAACAAACAGTTTAAAAAATTTATTTCAAATCAACATTTCTCTTCAGAATCTCATGGTACCTCATTTTTCAATAAGATAACCAAAACATAAAAGAAATATGGTTTTTGAAGTCAAACGTAATTGTTTCATTTTTTGGTGAATAAGAACCCACAGGGGAGAAAAAAGTGAGGACTATTGAGATAAACACTGATTTAGACATGGGGGGGGAAATCATATTTTAAAACTCTGAATTAGGAAAGATACACTAAAATTTCTTGGGGGGGGGGGAAGCATGTTCATTATTAATTTTTTTTAAAAAGACACAGAACAGGTATTGATAACATCTGCACCCACTTTGGTACTTCTCATCATGAAGTTCTGAAAGGCTCTAGGAAAATGCATGTCATTGTCCTATTTTTTGGCTGCCTTGAAGTCCAGGATTCGGAAGGCACTATAACTTACAAAGTATTGTCTAATAAACAATGGGTGAAGCTAAAACCTTAAAGGGTGATTATTTTGTTATTTTCCTACTGTATCATCTCCCCCAGATACAACAATCTGCATCAGGATTGCACCAATGAATTCAGAGGATGTCTTCCTGGAGAAAAACTTTTGAAGTATGAAAAAGCCATCAAGCATTATAATGCTGTCCTGGAAAGTTCTCCCATTCTGTCTCCTATGGAGAAAACCTGATAAAATGTCACCCTTGTTTGACTAAATTTTGATTGTGTTATCCACCAGCTCTCTAATGATGAATTACCCAGCGTACTTAAGTGGAACTATGTCCTGGTATTTATGAATTATCTGATGAATAATAATGTTATTATAAGTTAACAAAATAGCATTCTTCATAGGGTTTGGCCTCAAAGGAGGCTGCACTGTCATAATTCACATCAAGGCCAATGAGACCTCACTGCCTGTCATGGCTGATGGAGAGAGGCTTTTAATCTTTATATGGAAACAGGCATGCACATATATTTGTACTTAGGAATGGTTAAAAATTAATAAATGTGCAGGTATGTTTAGCAAATGTCTTTGTGACAGTATCATTTACAAATAATTTTGGAATCTGCTGTTGGCTGGTTGATATTTGCAATGGTGGGAGTCTTGTGTGCTGTTCTGGGCTCTTGCTGATCTACTCCCCAGCCTTTAGCAAGGTGCTCCTTTAGCTTCCCTGTCAGTGGAATGGACGTCTACTCCCCAGCCTTTAGCAAGGTGCTCCTTTAAGTTTCCCTGTCAGTGGAATGGACACAGGCATATCAACCTTCTTTGCAAATTGCTTTGAGATCTACCAAAAATACCCTAGAAACAAGAATACCAGTCATCAGTCCATAAAGTGTGTCTTGAAATGCTGGATGCTGAGGCATCCAGTCTTATCGGGCAGCAACACTGGGATTTGCCATTCCTAAAGGATGATAAAAAGAAAATTGCTAGTAGGAGAACAGGAGACTGGAATATATTAACATCAAAATTACTAATTGCAGCCCGGTTAAAAGGGGGTGAAGGGAATTAGTTTTAGAAGATTGGGAAAGGGTAGATGCATCTGGAGATGGGGGGAAAAAATTATTGGTAAAATGCATTCCAGTTTAAAGATCCACACAGTGTTAAACACTCCCAAAATTGGCTGATTTTGTTATTGTGGGAGATAATAATCTAACACTTAACATGTCTTTTAAAAGTCATATTACTAAAAAGAGTGATGATGGAAGTGGGGTCTTTTCTGTGATAAGGAAACAAACCCAAAAAAACTAAAGGAGCACTTTGATATCAAGATGTTCCTAACAGAAGGGGCAGCTAAGTCAGAATGCTTGCTAGGTATGAGGAATGCTCTACCGCAGGAGAAGTTACATTAAAAGGATATAATGTACTGAAGGGACACAATTTGTGAGCTGAAACTGTAAAAGAGCTGGTAAAGGAAATCTCTTCTGCACCATTAACCACGCTTAATGCTGTAACTTTAGGCTGGGCATTGTGGGAGTGGGAGAAAAATGTAGTGAATACACCCCTTCCCAGCAAGGGACAGACTTGTTTTCCCAAGGTGGCTCCACAAGCTGGGCTGGAACTGGGGCTGTGAGAGAGGAGAGAAAGCAAAAGGCTGAAGGGTCTATTCTCTGAGGGCACTGGAAAGTGCAAGACAGGCTAATTTCTACATATTTGAGTAAATTTATCCATGACACCTGAGAGTTATTTGCTTGTAAGGTATTATTTTCTAAATCATATTTGTACTGCAATAGACCCAGGTTTAAGCCATGAAAAATACTAGTTTCTTTCCTGAGAAATTCTTGAATACTTGACCTTTGTCCTTGCACAGAAAAGCTACAAAAACGCTGGCTGGAGTCTGCTGACAGGAGGGATGTGATTGCTCTCAATGCATTTGAGAGTTATACACAAAGGAGAAAAACTGTGTAATAAAGGTGTAAAAATTAAAATTTGGGCCAGTGAAAAGGATTGGGCTGGAGATGCTTTTAACAACTACTGATAAATATTTATTTTTTTAAACTGCAAAAGTAGCAGTGGTTTGGAACCATTTACATCAAGAACAGGAGAACTAGAAACTCTGTTTTAAGGTAAAATGTTTCCTCTGCTGCATTCTCAGGCTGAAAGGCTTCAACCTTCCCGAGACCAGTTTGTTTCTTTTTTTTTTTTTCTCCTCAGAAACTGAAGCATGAGAATAGATGACAGCTGATAACAGAATGCAGCCATTTGAGTTGAATTGTCTGATGAAGATAATTCTGCAAGAAAAAGAGGATTAGTTAACTCCCTGGATAGGACTTGCCTGGCATGCACTCATGCAAGAAAGGCTTTCAGCAATGAAGGAAGCAGTTGGGCAGCCTGCATAAACAGGTACTCTGGAAGACAGTGAGTTAGAATGGGCTTTGGGATGAAGAGTTGACTACTGAAGGCTCGATGCCTTCTTCACACAGACTGGAGAAAAGCTTTTTCTATCAGATTTAATAAAGAGTTTGGCCTTTTAGATGGATGGCAGAAGAAAAGGGAGCACTGGTTGCTGAATTTTGGCTTAGCTCAGTTGGTGGAGCAGAGGAATCTACATGCAAAAATCTGTCAATCAATCTCACTGTTATGACAGAGCAATTTCGCACTTAAAACCAACAGACAGGGATTTTTCTTGAACTGAAGCATCTAGGACTCCAGTCAAAGCTGATGGAATCCTTTGTACATACAGGGCATTGCCTAAATTATATAAGTCTTGTGCCAGCACACAGTGAAATCAGCATAAAGAACTCTAAAGGTTTGGCCTTGACTTTGAAGGAAGCTGCCCTTCACTTCTGAAAAGTTTAGAGACTTTTAACATTAAAAAAACCATTAAAGGACAGAAAAAATAAGGATGTGTGTGCATACAAAGTGATGCAATAAACAGCTGGAAAACGTTAGGAGAGCCTTCTTTTGTTCAGCCTTTTGTTGATATGTGGCAGTTTTCATGGGAGATAACAAAGCACTCAGATCTGATCGCTTGTGTTTGAGGTCACCTGTTGCCATTATGCATTGCTCTGCACAAAGTAAATTCAGAATATGCATGCTTTAATCCTCACCATAAAGGTTTATAGTTCTGAAACGTATTGTGGAAGAAGTTGCCTCCTAGAGGAGATTAGGAGTGACCAGAAACATTCCACTTCAGTTTTCTGTTTGATTACTGCCTAAATTTTCTAACTGTTCTCCCAACACAGAGTGGAATTAGTATAAAGAAGTCTAGATTCAGACTTGACTTTGGAAGAAGTTGCTTTTGGGCAGTTCTGGTTATAACTGAATAGGTGCTGTGCTCATCAGAGGTCATTACTAGCCTTGAATAACCAGATGTACTGCTGATTACTGCTGGTACATTTTGGGGGTGTCTTTTTAGTGGTTAAATGCATGTTTTATACTGTAATCACGTACACACATTAAAAAAAAAAAAAAAAAAAGCAAGTTCTGTCCCAGACAGTTCATAGACCACCTCAGTTATGCCTAAATGCATGGGACACCATTTTGTGTGCGGGGGGGGGCTGAAGAAAACTCGATGGAAAGGATTAAGATCTCCATCTGTTAAGTTTGCACTGATGATAAAACACATGCTCCCAGTTGGAACAAGATGCATTAAAAGAGCAATTTCACTTCTACTGCCTAGCAACAATGTCATTGAGCACCTGCAATAGTTTAAACATTAAGCATAATTGGCTTTGCTTGACATAAATCTGTAGTTTTGTAAATAAGAGCAGTTGAGTTTCTATGTAATACCAATTAGCTATAAGGAATGCTTTGTTTGCTGAAGCCTGCAGCTTTGTGGAGGAAAGAGGGAGTTGTTAAGGCTCAGCAGTGGTAGTCAGAAGGTAGAACCCAGATTAGACATTACAGAGGCTTTGAGTGTCCTTGTGCAAGTTACTTAATTTGTTTGAATCAGATTCCCTAGGAATGTATGAAAGAAAGAATGACATTCTTTTTTTTTTTTTTTTTTGTGAAGAACTCTGAGAATGTCTGATCAAAGTACCTTGGGGGTAATTTTACCGCACTAAACTGAGCTGTCTTGTTCTGTGCTTTTCCCTTCTTTTAGTTGAAGTTACTATCGCATCTTGAAAGTTCTTGAAAATTTTCTAGAACCATTTGTTTCTGCCAGTGATGGAGGAAAGAGGTGCATGATCCACTAGACATGAAAATCAGTCTTGTTCAGGTCCTGTGGGAACTGTGAGTGGAAAGGGGAGGTAGGAGAATTCCTTCCTTGTGGCATTTTAGAGTAGAAGTACAGAGCAGAACTAAAGCTTTTAACTTAAGCTTGGTGTCTGTTTGCTATAACATGTACTAGATTTGCCTCGGCAAGGGTAAATGCAGCTACCTTCCAGAGGATGTTTTGATAGTCTGCTTTTTTTTCATCTGAAAAGAAAAGGAAATTCACAAGTTTCCTCGTGATTTCTCTGTTCTGAACAGAATAAAAACTGCCTTTTCCTTTCTACCTTCCCGGTCTCTAGAAAGTCTCACCACAGAAGTCACATTCTGGTGGTGTAGTACTTTAGATTATTCTAGTTTCAACCTCTGTCTGTAACTTTAAATACAGATTTCCTTGAATCACAGAAGGTTGACATCTGAACCTTATGAAGTCTCCTTGTGTGGTGCCGACTCTTTAAAGTTAATGTGTTCTAATAGTAGTAATAAGAGCAAAAGAAATAGCTCTGACAGGGATTTTTGCGTGTTTTGGAGATATTTTATCTCTACAGAGTGCTGGATGTTGCACCCTAAGACTACCAAGTTATATTTTGTTGGGAGATACACACTCTCAGAAATAAAATTAGCAGGAAGTTTTTTTAACATACTGTATGACCAGCATCTTTTCCTACTTTGATTTTGTTTGGTTTTTTTTGAGACTGAATTCTGTTGTTTGTTCTCCCCAGCTTAAATAAAGGAACCGGAGTATGTGCATCTACAGTTGACTGGGGAGTAGTCCAGCACCTTTCCAAACACCACAATTTTTTGTAGAGCCAAAATATTCTCATTCCTTTCTAACTCACGCCTGAGAAAATGCTCAAGTCTAGAAAATACTGCAGATATTGACTTTACATTTTTGAGGGTTAGGCTTCTTTCCTGTTAAGATGGGAAACTCCTGTTCAAGTGGCTGCACTGTCACGTCTGGAGGAGCTCAGCTTTGAACAGAGGTTTTGAAACTGAATCTTGAATACCCAGCAGTGTGTGCTGACCAGTTGGAGTTGAATGCAGGTTATACATATTTTCTGGATTCTCCTTTCATTATTTAAATATATATATTCTTTTCCCTTTTGGATCAGAAGACATGTTTTGAAAGCTGAAACACTTAACAAACAATCCAAAAAACCCAATCACCGAGAAGGAGTCAGCAGGGACATCAACAAACCTTAAAGCAGTTGATGTTTGTCCTACCTGCTTTGTAGCCTGGTAAAAAGCATCTTTTGAAACCAGATCCTGAATGGTTTTATTGTCATGCTGTGTGAACTTCAGAAGCAAGATTGCCATGAGAGTGGGGGTAGTAGTCAGAGTAGCACTTAATAAAAAGGCACAGTGAGTTACCTCAGTTTCATTTATTGCATGGTCAATGACTGTGATATGAAGATACTGCCTGTTTAGCTGGCAGGATGGAGCAACCTTTGATAACAAGCAAAATCATAAATTCAAAGCTAATGTTGAATAGTAAACCGAAGGTTACAAGAGGATGCTGCTTGAAAGTGAACCCAGCATTACAAGCAATTCTGAATTTCTTCATCTTGGTTCATAGAGTTTTGTTGTTGTCTTGAAATTGTTCCCTTTTAAAGTGTTCAGGAGAAAAACCTGAGAGATTTCAGTATCATGCTGACAGATGATAACCCCCTCAACAAGCTTTGTCACTGGTTATAAGGAGCTGTCATTTAGTGGAAATGTTCTTTAAACTTAAGCTGTTTGTAAACTAAACTTTAAAGGTGAGAATATTGTGTAACACCTTAACAGCAGAAATATTATGCAGCCTTACATGTTCTGTAAAAAAGAACTAGGGAATGCCTGTAACTTTAAGGAAGAAACTTCATTGCAAAGATACAAATAGAGAAATTGTGCAGGTCTTGAAAAAAAAAGCAAACTGTATGAAGAGGGGAGGGAGGTGATTATTAGCCATTTGAAAATGGTGTTACTTTATTCCTTGAAGCTTTTGATTGCTGCTCTTTGGGATAGGAAATTCATGTTTATGAGAACACGTGAGAGTGGAGGGAGTTCTTGTCTGTTAGACTGCACAGGTGTTAAAAAGACTAAACACAGTGGCAGTAAGGGCACACCTAAAGTATATATATTGTACTTAAAAATTTAAATTAAAAAAAAAAAAAAGAAGACCAGAAAAGGGTGCTTTTGTAGTTCTGGCTTAAGTAGTGGAAGGGTATAACTTAGTAAATCCAGTGCTGCTTCTCCTGTCAGTTCCAATGTGAATTACCAGTCAACTGCTTCTTGCCTTTGCAAAGTTTGCTCATCTGATTAATGCCTGAAATGGACTATTCTCTACTCGGTTATTTAAATCAACAGCCTCTGTTTTAGCAAGGGTTAACTAAAGCAAGGTGATTGGGGTTTGTGCTTTTCCCCCAGTTAGCATTTTCAAGCTCTCTTCCTATGCACCCGGTGATTGTTACTCCTACTTTTCAGCATTCTTTACTAAATGGCATTTTCACTTTCTTCAAGCCTTTTCAAGACGCAGTGAGTTCCAAACAATCACTTGCACAGATGTTCATAAGTGTTTTGGGGTGGGTTTGTTTGTTTGTTTGCTTTTCAGGGGGGGTTGCTGCGGGTTTTTTTAGATACTTGTGCAGTTCTGACACAGGCTCAGGCATGTAGATCCTTCAGAAATGCTCAGAGAGAGCGGCCCAATTTAAATTATCTATTGAATGCTGAAACACAAATTGCACATGAAATCCCCAAGCTTCAAGGGTCTCTGGCAGGTCACATCCTACCAGTCAGTCAAACATTTAGTCAGTGCTACCCCCATGCACCTATGAAACTGAGGCTGTTTGACACCTCTGAGAATATTTCTCATGTTAGATCTGTTGTAAATGAGCACATGGTCCAGAATAATTAATGGTAACACTTCAGTCCTTTTTTGACAGAGTTGTGTTTCTCGTGCAGTTTGTGCTGGTCTGTCTATTTAGCTGCAATCAGCCATGCCTGAAAGACAGGAAAGAACAAGACGGACAAGTGTGTCAGTGAGTGAACCTCTTTTCTGTAATTAGAAATGCACAGGGAATAAATTATTCTCTAATTCAAGCTGTCCAGCTCACACTAATAATGACAACTCAAGAAGCAATCTGTTTATAAAAATCAAAACCAAATTTGTGAGACTCCTTAGTGCAAGACAGGATTTACTATGTAGTCTTGTTCTGATTTATCAGGGCTCTAGGAAGGCAGTGTGAGTGTTTGGGGCTGGACTACACAGCCCTTTCAGACACAAATTTTATATCACTGATGACTAGCTAAAACATTAATCAGAGAACAATGTAGCAACTCTGGACCAAATTTTTCCCTGCTAAGTTAATGACTGATAAGGGAAAAATGCCACAGAATAAAGGTATGAATAAACTTGGCCGAAGTCTTGTCTTTATTTTTCTTCTGTGGACACCTTTTAACACTTCTCCATTTAATTGGCATTGGCTTGCATGGGCAAAACCTTTCCTGTGGAGGCACTGGAAAGGACCGTTAGCAGTGCATCAATAATCTCTGTTTTCCTCACATAAGAGTAATTAAACTCTTCCTTCTCTGGGCTGTAGGGCCAAGAGACTGGATGGAATCTTGAACTTTTGTGTCCAAAATATTTGGCTCAAAGGATTTTGACTGTTTCTTGAAATTATTTTTGCTACTATTTTCTCCTAAATTTACAAGTTAGCCATAATTAAGGCCTATGTAATTGTAGCACCTGATTAAGATGCAAAAAGCTGACCACTGAAGAGTTCAGAGCCCTCTTACTTGACTTCAGCTTGGAGTCAAGTGGAGATGTAATGTTTTGAGAGTGAAGGAGGTGCCAGAGAACCAGCTTTCCAACAGTGAGTCTGAAAATGAGAGTGCACAGTTTCCCTTTCACACCTGGGAAAGTAATCAGGTCTCAGGATTAGATATGTTACTTATCCTCTCTGAGAGCCAAAAGCTATAAAGAAACTACTCAGAATTTGAGCAGCTGTCATAAAGAATCCCTGACATTTTTAAGCAATCTCAGATCTTTGGATGAAGAGCCACGATAGTAACTCTACTTTTTGGAAGGCTGAGATGTACACAATGATTTCTGTCTGTCAGACAACATGCTGCAAAAGAGAGTGGTGACTACCAGAAGTCAGCCTAACAGGTAACAATATTTTTTTTATTATTGTGAAATCTCAGCAAATCTCTTTACCCATTTTATTCTTCATAAAAATGTCTGTATTGTGGTCAGCCACTGATCTGAAAGTACAGATGAGATCAAGGGGAGGGAACAAAAGTTATCTGGGTTTTCTGGCACATTTGCGCATATGCATCACTTCAAAACAAGCAGAACAAGCTTGAAGATTCACTGTCCAGCAAGTCAGAGTGCCTAATTAATTTAATTCCAAACCATGAAATTCTCAAATTAGTTTATTATTCAAATATATTCATGTACTTCCCTCCCCCAGGGCTCTCCCCCTAAAAAACCCCTTCCTTTTCAGTGCAGCTCTGTTTTGTGAACATCTGAAATCTGAACAAAAGAGTATCCACAGTGTGTCAGACCAGTCATCCTTTTTACACAGAGAGTGAGGGGGGGGGAAAATAAAGGACAAAACACAAAAGCCTTCTGAGGAAACCCTTCCAGGAAGCCAAGCTGAAGGAGATACCTTTACTTCTGTGTTTCCGCTTGTCCTGATAGCCTCTGTAACTAATCAGAATACAAACAATAGCTGAACATAATGCTAATTGCCAGTTTGGCATGATCTAGTTTAATGTGCAATTCAGGTACTTGTTCTCAGTTTACATCTGTTTTTAGTATCTTTCTGCTAGTGCTTTTGCTCTTGGGGTTTTTATGCCTTTCATTTTGAAGTCCAAGGTGAAACCAGCTGTGGGCCAGACACTTCACTGATCAGGTTTCTACAAGTAGTAGGAAGGGGATTTCGGATGGAGGAGAGAGAATGAACTTGCACATCACCTTCACAGAGTGCTCACTCTTCAAATATTATTTTGTCTGAGTCTCCGCTGCCCTTCCCTTGGCTTTGTAGTTCAACATCTAACATCAGGGAGCTGTGCTAATGAAGGGAGCTGGGGACAGATCTGGTGCTTTTTGCAGTGTAACCTCTCATTTCAAGAGTGAATTAAGTCATAAGTTATCAGAGCTTGAGCTTTCTAGGTCCACAAAATAGACACGTGGCTGATTTGAAGTTAGCTTTCGAATCCATTTGTAGGAAATTCCTTCTTTTAAAAATAGGATGGGATCTTTCCTTTTTATCATAGCGAGCAAGGCACTTGGGTCTTCTTTGATGGAAGAATTAGGTCTAGCTTTTTGTCACATGGGAAAATAAATAAAAATGAGTTGATGCTTACACCTTGGCTTCTATTCCTTCACATGAACTTAAGCCTCTTGTGACCTGACCTCAAAAGAAGGATGTGTACAAGTAGTCTTCCTAGTGTATTTGGGGGTTTGTTTTTGTTTTCCTTTGCCTTCCCCAGCTTTCATCCACCAGTGCCCTCAAAGCTTTGATATGAGGAGCACCCCAGGGTGTTACAGATGTTCTCCTTGTTTTTTCAGCTCTTTTGGCTGCTTTTGACAGGCAGCTCTCGGTGGCCTTGTGCTGGCATCCCTGCTCCTGCTCACCTTTCCTCTCACCTGTTATGGCACAAGGCTCTTTTTTTGTCTGCCCCATGGCACGCAGTGCTCTAATCCAGGCTTCTTTCACATCTCCTCAGAAGTAATTCTGCTTTCCTGGCTCCCTCTGAGGATCTGTCACCCAGCCTCACTCGGTGTTGCATTATTAACCATCAAGTAGACACTAAGTGAACCTGGTGGAAACTGTATTCCAAGAGTGTGTGCGCGTGACCTGCTGTTCCCCTGGTCTCTGCTCTGCTCCCACGTGTGCATCTGTGTGCAGTGGGAATTCCATTGCTGTAGGAATCGTCGGTGCCCGTGTCCTTGCACACTCACTGCTCTTTGTCAGGTCCCTCGGGTTTGGAACTGCCAGGGAATTGGTGTCTGCGCTGCATTCCAGGAACAGTGGGGACATCCAGTGGTCACATGGGTTATAATTAATTACTCCCGATCCCGTCAGGGAGATCAGATTTCCAAGCTTTCTTGTTTTCTCAGCGTTTGACTTGTTTTTCATCATAGCTCATTATGCTGTAAAGTGTCTGACAGAAGGTTGGGATGACTTGTTTTCTCTCGTCTTTTTCTTCCCCCTATGTGATGTTGCCTCATATCTATCAGCAGCAGAAATCAGGAAGTTGAGTCTCTCGCAGACAAATATCTGGGGATATCTTTTAATTGCTTTTCAAATTGAGGATTTGGAAGAAAGAGTAAAGAAAATATAGCTATTGTTTTGAATGCATAACACTGGAATAACTGGTAAATAAATGTTATTGCTAGTGGTGACAGGGATTTTTTTTTTTTTAAAGTGATGACAAATAATCACAACTTAAACTTTTTATACAACTTTTTCAAATTACCTCATGCATAATGCATGTGCACCTTGGTTCATCTGGTGTCTGTAATGAGGCTGAGAGGAGCTGTCTCCTTCCCTTTTCTGAGCTTGGCAGTGATCAGATTCAGTCCCTGCTCATTGCGGAAGCAGAGCCTCCCATTTTCCCCACTGAGTGTTTTTTTTCTGGAATGATTCTGAACAAGATAGATTTTAAAATACACAAATAAAAATAGACCTGTTCTGTGGTTGTCACAATATAGCATAACTGTGAATTCCAGACCCTTCCATCAGAGGATGGAAGATGTTTCTTATCCTGTCCTGCTAAATTTGTACTGCATGTGTATATATATATATTTAATTTGTTAAATTGAGTTTAATCAATTTAAATTAATTGAATATATATATTTAATTTGTTTTATAGTCATGCAGAGGATCCAACTGTCCTTTGCTTTCTTGGTGACTCCAAAAATGGCACAAGCTGATCTTAGCATCAGGATAGCAAAATGTCTTTCTGCTGTGCATCACTGTGGTCAAATCTATTCCCTCATTTTTTTCAGAAATGTTAAAAAAAAAAAGAGTATGAACCCTCCAGGGATTGAGAGAGCACATAAATATCTTAACTTATTTTAAAATTAATTTATTGTAATCCTGTATAAAACTACATTTCTTTTAGTCTATCTGTAAGTGGAAACACTGCCTTTATTTTGTTGTCAAATTACAAATTAATTTAAACAACACAATTGTTCCTCTGCTGTTTACTGTTCCCACGTTGAGACAAAATTTGTGGAGGCCATGGGAGAAATTCCAGCAAAGGTCACTGGCCTAATCATAAAATGTCTTTAAAAGTTTTATGATCTTTTAATGGAGTGCAGTATGATATTTCCTCCTGGAAAAGATCTAGCTCTGGAACAAAGCCTTCCAAAGGAACACTGCAACTTTGGTACAGCAATTCTTTTCCCTAGGTTTGCATGGTGGCAGTGACCAGCCAAAATGCTTGAATCATTTGTAAAAAATATGATGCACAAATAGAGGAAGAAAGAAGTCATGGATTTTAAATTTTACCTTGGTGGAAGAGTATGGTAATTTCAACAAGGCAAACTCATATAAAGGAAAAATAATTATCTAATATGCATTTGCCTTAAGCAAACTTTATTGAATTACCTCTACTTTATTTGTGAAATAATTGCTTTTTCCAGTGTACCAGGATGGTTAAATTTCAACAAACCCTTAATTTTTCCTGGGTGATGGAGATGGTGGGAATACCAGACTGGAAAAGCTGTGGTGCTCTCTCACTTTCTCTGCTGGTATTTCCCCACGCAAAATCATCTTCAACCCCTGCTTCAAAAGTGTGGATGAACATCATAAGCTAAACAATGGGTGTGACCGAATTTATGTCAGAAGTGAGCAGTTACAAAGCCTAATTTTTAAAAACAACTTTGTCTATAGGCCAAAGCCGTGTGCTTTTTACTGTCTGGTGGAAATCTTTCGAATGTTGAATTGTTCCTACCGATACCAACTTTTGAACGAAATACATTTCAAAGGTCTGAATAAACGCTATGTGCGTGGCCTTTCCGTGTTGCAGTGGAGACTGTTATTATTTCCTCAAAATAAAGTGGAATTCTGGACATTTGGGGGGGTTGTCAGGAAAGCTCTGGGCTGTCCATCCTGTGCAGCGGGCCATTAATCAGCTGAGGAGCAGGGCCTGGGCAGCAGCTCACCTGTGTCCTCCTCCACTTCCTTCTGGAGGGAGCTGCTGCTCCTGCCTGGTGCCTCCCAAGAGCCATCACTAATGTGCATTTGAAGTTCTGCCAAGGGGAAGCGTAGCAGGGTTTGACAGTAGCAGCGGATGTCGTGAGGATTGGGGGAGGGTTTTTTGTTTGTTTTTTTGTTTCTCGAGATGAGCCTTTCCGTTTGCGCTTGAAGTTTTGCTTGATTAATGTATTCATTAAAGAGGAGTGATGGTAATGATTAAACAAAAACATCTTTAAAATGCAGAGTTCATTTCAACCCATTTGGTTTTGTTGCACACAAATTGGATTGGCATTGCATCCTGCACAGCAGGTACTCCACTTGAAATCAAAGACAGATGCTTTTATAGGATTAGAAAGGATATCTTGAGGGGTGGAGGAAGAGATTGAGGTTGGGGGGCTTCTGTTGCTTTTTCTTATACTTTTTAGTAACAGTGAGAAATGAGTAATGATAATACTGCTGTTTTGTCTGCCTTGAGTACTAATATTGTTTGCTTACAATTAAAAGGAAATAAAAGCTTTGTTGTAACTTGAATTCTGAACAAATCAAGGATACTTAATTGAGATTCTTTCCCTCATAAATAACTAATGGCACCTGAGTCTGTTTGAATTTTAATGCTAAATATCTCTGAATGAAAATATTTGACTGCTGAGTCATGTCAGGCTGCCACTTTTTTATTTTTTTAATTATCTGGCTGACTGTTATGTCTTTTAAGAGCTTCACAAATTACTTAAGCACAGTCTTTGCCCAAATGGAGGCCTGATGAGGGAGCTGCAGCTTGCAGAGGATTGCATTGGTTAAAATAAATGGAATTGAGGCAAGTCTTTTGAAAGAGAGATCTCAAAGATTGAGTTCAACTGCTGAAGGTACTGATCTTCCTCAAATTCACCGTAGCCAGTTGACTGCTGCAACAAGAGGGGAAGGTCTAGGATCATTTCCATGGCTCTGGCAGGACCTTCCAGTCAAAATGCCCATTTGGGCTGCCCTTTAGGAGGTGTGATCTCCAGGAGTCACCAGCACCCCGTGAAAGTCGAGCTCTGGTGAAATATCACCTGGAACACCCAGATCCCATTTGCCACCCCTCTGTAAGCCAGCATTCCCCACAAAACATTTTCAGATTTCTTGGTGTTAAAAATGATCATATCCTCATGCAGGCTTTGGGGCTCCTGACTTGGAATACCTTCCTTGCAATCTGCTGTGCTTAATCATCCGGCATTTCCACACACTGTAGCCTGGCTGGAGCTTGCACTGTTTACTGTTTACCACATTCCATCCACACTTACAGCTTCACAAAATATTTCTAATTTAGTCTCTTTTTAAATACATAATTCCAGGAGCTTCTCCTCTCTCTTGACACTTCAAAGCATCAAAAACCTTGGGCTTTCCCAATGGAACCGTGAAATACTTTTTTTTTTTTTTTAATAGTGTATTATTCTTAGTCAACATTTAGCCTCACCTGTACAAAAGAGAGTTGAAGGGAGGAGCAGCTTGCTGGGAATAGTCACCTTTTTTTAGTGTCACTGTTACTTTCCTGAGTGTGTCCAAAGATTCAGATCACGTGCAGCGTTGGCTTCTCTGTGTTGTTCAAATACCACAGATGGAGAATCTCTAACCTCAGGAACTTGTCGGTGCCTTAGGAAACACTAAAACCAGAATTCTGAGAAACAAGAGGAAAACCTCACATATCCCAACCAATTGAAATTTTTCTCCAGCTAATGCCATTTGATAACATCACTCTATGTGGTTTGAGTTTTCCCTCAGCTGCTGGTGAATGCTGCCTGTTCTAGATCATGAGAATCATGACTGCACTGGGCCCTTGTTTAGGGTTTAATACCTGGTTTCATTCTGCTGCCTGGCTTGACTTAGTCATTTATGAGCATCTGGGTGTGCCTGAAGGTTGGACTTGATGGCCTAAGATGTCTTTTCCAACCTATCTGTATGATCTATGGAGATTTTCAACCATATAAAGTCCTAACATTGCTATAAGGTTCTGTTTACTATTGCTGTTGGGTTTGGGTTTTTTACAATTCCTACATTTTACCTGTAATGTATATGGTTTACAGAAGACAGGAACTAACCTTAGATTATTATGATCAAAGCAAAGTCAGGTCTGGCATTTTGTCTTTGATGATTTTACTGCAGCAGCAAAATCCTGAAGTTTAGGAATCAAATTATAATTATTGCCCCCAACTCTTACCTGACTTTGCTTTCAAAACTAATCTCTACTGCAGATTTGATCTTGTATTTTTCTCTTCAGGTTTGCCTAGCACTAAGTTTATCTGTGCTCCTTATGAACTCCTAGCTTGGTAGAGTCAATTCTTGATGGGGGTTGGTTTGATTTTCAGAATAAAGGATCTTAACCTATACAGTTCACATAGGCTAGACCGAGGGAATAAATCAATAAATCAATAGGGAAGTGGAGATAGCCTTGCCATCTTCTATTGCATATTTGTGGTCCTGCTTGAGAAACAAACTTTGCCATTTAAGTACATGCAAAGAAATAATTACTTCTTTTGCAGTAACTCCCTCGTTCCAATCTTAAATCAACCTACAGAATCTAGAGGAAGATGTTTTAAAAATGACTAGACACCTGGAAAGCAAAAATATAGGTCATGATTCATAGAGGTGCTTTTTCTAATTCCAATAGTTTTGCACAAGAGTAACTTTGCTTTTTTTGTGCCTCCAGTATTGGTGTATAACCTCTTTAATTGGCTGAGATTTTAAAGAACACTCTAATGAATGTTTGCTTCCCATTGAACTTTTGAGAGAGAGATTTGTGATGCATTCTCTTAAAATCATGAACAGAAAAGCAGTTTGCTTACTCAAAAACAGTATCCCATTGAAGAAAGATGTGGTGTTTATCATTCAGCAATCAACTTAATTGCCTTCCATTATGAAATTGGCTTGGGTTTTTGGGTTTCCGCCATAACAGTTTTTAATAGCACAAATGAATTTTTCATAGAATGAGAATGAAAAACACTTCCAAAATGCTGAATTCAAAGATACATTTTTCCACTGTGCATTCTTCCATGCTCCTGCTGGAAATCATCAAGTCATATGCTGTTATTGCTTGTCAGAAGACCCATCCAGATGGGAAGTCCTTCTATTTTATGTTAGCAGAGGCTGTAGGAAGCCAGAAATAGGGAAGTGGAGACAGTCTTGCCATCTTCCAAAAATGAATACAAGAGGAATGTAATCAACCTCCCAGGAGAACTTGAGAAGTTTTACTGCTTCCTGACTTCAGTAGGAGCTCAGTTCTATCTGTAGAGTCATTCTACTGTGAGCCCTGATCCACTTTTTAATGCTTATTTTCTCCATTGCAGGGGGAGTATCCAACAGGTCAGGCAGCTCCTCTCATCTTGGAAATGATGGCCACACCAGATCCACAGCTGAGAAAACTCAGGAATTAAATGCACAACACCCTGCAGGTGTGGGTGGTTGTATGGATGCAGATCCACAGGGACACTTGGGCAGTTACTTTCTCAAAAATTCTTCTCTCCTTCTCCCATGTTTTTTCTGTTTTCCTCTGCTTGAGAAACTTGTGGTTCCTCTAACATTGGCCTGAGCCCTTATTAACTACAAAAGTTACATCTTAGGGGGCAGCAGAAGTGACAGAAGCAGTACTGGGTCTTTCCTGGAGGCTCTGCTTAGCCAGGTGACGTCACTAAGTATCTGTAAAAAAAAACCCAAGACCAACAAAACCTTTACTTTTATGAAGCTGGAGCACTTTTTGAAGACAAGAATGTGTAGCTCTTTCAGTATGTCTCATATGAGAGCTGTAGGGTCCCTTTCCTATTGGTACAAACAAAAATCTGCTGCTGCTATAAAAGGTTTTCCACACTAGAAGAAGATCTACATTCGTTTATGCTGATTTAAGTGTGACCAGTTGATGCTTGATTGTATCAGAGCTATTTAATTTTAAAAAATAATTGAAATAACCCCTCAGCTTTCTGTGCTGCAAATCAAATTTTGGCTAGCTGTTGTATTTTGCTGCAGGATCTGGTCTTCATAAACAGCATTTCAATGCATATTTCATTATTCTTTTCTGCCTTTCTTGACTCCTAAGGTCTGAATATTAACATATCAGTAGAGTTAATTTTTAGAGCAATTCAGGACACTTTCTAAAAAGAAACATTTTGAGGATGATGTAGGATTAAAAAAAAAACAACACAGCTTTTCAGTGCTGCTTCTGCTTTGTGAGCATTGATTTCCTGGTTGGATTTGTTGATTGGATTGGGTTTTTTAACTAGTATTTTTTATGCAATTTTTTTTAATACCACTGATCTTCATGGCTGTTATTGTAAGATTATTGCAGAGGCATTTAAAAACCATTTCTAAATAAGATTTTAATTTCCTCATCTCTCTCATGTAAACCGCAGTGATGAAAGCAAATGTTGCTATTGAATTCCATGTTCTTTCTTTCAGAAGAAGAGAAAAAAATTGAAAGCTTTACTGGGACAACGTTTTAAGGAGTTTTGCTGGATATTCTTTTCGGGAAGACGGAAGTTGTCACAAGAAAGAAGAAAATAGATGGACATTTCAGAATTTGTGTTTGTCTAAATTTCCCTTAAAATTAATTCTGAAACTGAAGTACTTTAGGAATCTTATAATCTAGGAAAATCAGACTGGTATCCAACACACATTAGTGTGTTGACTTCTTCCAGTGGTAGCTGCTGTGTGTGCTTGTCACTGTCAGGAGATCATGTGGATGCATTGTCTGATAATAGCTGTATTTTTTACTTACCTGTCAGATTTGAAAGGCTGAATTGATGGTGTGTGTGGTTTAAACAGGATGGATGTGGATGTGTACAGTACGTGTCTGTCAAGGCAAGTTGGAAATGTATGAGTTAACTGTATATTGTTTTGTAGTAGGGTAAATTTTTAATCACGTTGCATGTATACTTTTTTTGGTGAAGGAAGTAATTGATATTTGGGACACAGAGGGATATAAATATTTTATTCAGTCTCCTCAAAATAAAAGGAGTCATGTGGGTTTCTTTCATGAACTTACATGTTTATAAGGTTTAAGATGAAGGAATTTATTCATGAATGTTGAGATGCAAAAATACCACCAGCAACAACAGCTGCCTAAATCAGTGGAGACAGTAGTGACTTACACAGTTTTGTTTTATATCTGCTTTGACTTTTGAGGGCAGGGAGCTTGTAAACACTCACACCTCTGAAAACAACTAAAAGTCTCTGTAGGTGGTGACACACCTCCTTTCCCTTCATTTACTAAATCCCATCACCAGTTCCTGCATTCCCATCCCTCTTTGGCACTGACAATGTGGTACAGAGTTACTGATATGAGCTGCAAGAAAAGTCTGGATTTTTTGGAAGGAACTTATTTTCTGAGGCACTAATTGGTCTTTTCCTGACAGAGCAAAAGTGGCTCAAACCAACTGCATCGTACATGGTGTTCTTTTCTCTAAAACTGCATCCACTGGGGCTTTTCTTAGGCTGAGAAACCTTGTTATGCTGAAATGGTGAGTGGAGCTTCAGGACACTGATGTGACAATAGCATTATGTACTTAGTGTTGGCTGTAGGGGGTTTGTTAAGGCTCTGTATTCAGGTATTCAAAGACAAGAAGACATCAAAGTGACAGTGTTTTACTTAGTCACAGAGATGAGAGGGATGTGCCAGGTTAGATGCAAGAGGTGAGCATTAGTGACGCTGCTGGCCATTGCCTGGACAGGGTGCTTTGTACCCACCATCAGGCTCTGACTGAGGAAAAATGTGATTAAAGCAAGTGTAGCGAAAAACCCCACTTTGCCATGTTTCCCTCTTTATTAAAAAATCAGCTATTAATAATCCCCATAATAATAATCTCTGCATCTGCAAATACAGTGGGACAAGCCCCAGTCTGAGCTGGAGAGGAAAGGTGGGATGTGTGCAGGTGTGCTAGAGAGATGTTAGCATCCTACTGAATGCTGTTAGCAGGGGCTTGTCAGCCCTGTCCTCTGAACTCAAACCCTGCGTGGTTAAACGGACAATAAATCAAGAATTGTTCTGAAAACCTCACCAAAAGCAAGCCTAATAGAGCCTCTAAATCTGATCAGCACATTGCATTGATCTCATTCCTGTTTATCCAACTTTGATAAGGCTGTAATCAGTCCCTCATGAAAATATTGGGCTTAAAATCTGTGGTTTAGCATCAGGAGTTTGGTATTGTGGTTGTTTGGGGTTTTTTCCCCCCTCTCTTTGCTGCTTGCTGCCGTTTGAGCACAGCACGTTGTTTGCCAGTGAAAATATAGATTGGGTGATCTGTCTCTTTTAGACCATTCAGTGATGAAATTTCTACTGTACTACTTTATTGTGACATTACCTGACTAGATAAAGCCATTTTCTGTCTGAGGAGGGAAAGAAGCTGGCAGTGTCTACATAAATCGTGTTACTCATTTCATGCTGAGACAGGGGTTCCCAAAGGGAGATCCTCTGGGACACGTCCCTTCTCAACAGAAAAACAAACAGAGGCACAGCCTGTTTCTGAGGAATGGAACTGATCAGTTTTATAATGTTGCTGTTATTACAATAAACAGCTATTGCAGTTTAGTTTAACAGCTATCCCAACAGCTATTAAAAAGTAAAGCACATACGAAAGAAATACAGCCTCCTCCTGCTCCCCGCTTTCCCCAAAGCACTTGGCGTCACCCTTGGACTCCAATTGCAGGGGAATGCCTGCATATCTTAAAATAATGTAATGTAGGTTTGTTCATGCCAAAATTGCTGCTATGTCTGGCCCATTTGAATACCATTGTCCAATATTAGAGTGAGGCAGCTCTCAGATCCGTTTGTGAAAGCACCAGATTTTTAATAGCTCCTTATTTTGTGAGCTGCTCGCCCCTAGATCCTAATGTGCTTCATAAAAATAAGGCAGAATTCTCATCCTTGTTTTGCAGACCGAGGACTGTGGTCTTTAGAGATAGATAACTGAATAGGGGAGCTGGACTGGATTTCTGGCAAAAGCCATTTTTTGTCAGGAAACATTGATTCATTAAAGCTCTTTTGCAGAAGCATATGCTTTGATGAAACTCCTGGCATGAAGTTTTCCTGACGCGTGGGATGGAATTTAAAGGCAGACTTTCTGTGCTGGCAGAAAAGTGAACACGGACTTTCCTCCACGGCTGTGAAGGGCCCTGGGTCACTCAGCTGGGCTGTCCAGAGTGTCTGTGTCCTCCACAGCAATGTGGGGGTATCCAGGGTTGCCTTTTGCTGTCCTCTCCAGGTGCTGAGACCTCTCAGTATGGCAGAGAATGGTGAAAGGGCTGATTTTCCAGAGCCTGCTTTGAAAGACCTGGGGTCTGTCCCTCCCTGCAGGCTGTCCAAGCCAGGCTTTGTGTTCTTGCAAGGCATATACCAGGAATATCTCTGGGGTCAAATGCAAAGCAGTACAAAAGAGTGCAAAGTTGTACAGACTGAGGAGTTAGAACTCTGAGGAGTTTTTTATTTGTCAGAGAAAACACTTTGTTCTCTCCTACTGGTAGTTACTGGGAAGAAACTCCTGACAGCATCCTGGAAATCAGTAGCTCTGGCTATGCGTGGCATTTCTGGTGAGGCTGTGTGGACACACTTTCTGCTGTTCTGAGCCTCTAGAAGGAAGCTCTTACTCTTCTGGTGGAGTCCTTGATCTGCGATGAACAGCCACAACTCTGACAATAATAATCTGCACTTCTTTAGTTACTGACTGCTACACAACTCAAAATTCCCTTTCAGAGCCTGCACGAAACAACCTGATGTGCCTGAGCAGTGGGTAGGATAGTCAGTGTTCTTCCAGCTGGGGGAACTGGAGATCTGACAGACTCGGTGATGTGCCCAGTGTCACACGGGAGGGAGGGAGGGCTGCTCTGCACCTGAGACCGAGAACAGAAGTGTCGGCTCCTTCAGCATGCAGAGCTCACCTGTGCTCAGCACTGCACCTCAGGCCTCCTGGTGCTCTCTTCCCTGCCTTGCCCACATTACCACATCCCCACCTAGAGGTTCAGTACTCTAGGAAGAAATCAAAAGGTGAAAAAAAAAACGCTACCTCTTCCATCATAGATTATTTGGGCTTCTTTTTTAAACACTGCCCTTTCATTTTCTTTTTTTTTTTTCTTCTCCTTGTTTTCTCTGTGCATGCCCACTTTGTTTTCCAGCTCTATCCAAAATACCCAGGACTGTGTAGTTGGCTGATTGGTGTCTTCTGGGGTCTTTTCTCCTTTGATAAAATGCTGCTGGCTCTTCTGTACCTGCTACTTTATATCTTTCCCCCTCTCATATATAGCTACCTATATCATATGGAAAGGATCAAACAGTTTTGATTTTTCCCAACGATACTGAGAAATGCAATATTTATCACAGGTTACTTGCAGAGAAGAAGAAAGGAGAATCTAAGAGTGTTCCCTTCAGCTGTGTTTCTGTCAAGGCACGGTGTATGTCCCAGTCCACTTGTTTTGCTCAGTGTTAGTTCTGCTTGCTACCAGTTGTAATGCAGCAAGACTGATAAAGTTGGTTGCCTACTGGCCATGTGAAGGAGAAAAAACAACCAAAGCTGGTTGTTAGTTATCCCCACTAAAGTGCTAAACAAATCTCCCAGCAGCTAAACTCCCTTCCCTTTCTGTTACTTACTGTACCTTGTAAATCAAATATTTATTAACTGAAAACAGCTTTGCTCACTGACTGATCTTGCAAACATGGGACAAATTCACCACAGCTGGCTAGTGGCCAATTGCTTATTCAGGCTGCTAAAGGAAATCGGCCTGGTGGAAAGACAAACTATGTGATGATTTTTCTTCCCCCCTTCCTCACTTGCCAGGAACAAACCGCTCACATCACCGCTTTGTCTGCCGTATTTACCTCTCATGAAAACGGATGTGTCTGAATGAGGTCACTGCCACTCTTTTGAAGAGGACTTTATGTTTGTTGTGCCTGCGTCAGAAACGAAGCTTTGGTGGTTTAAAATGGTGGGAGCAAAGGCAGACATTGTTTCAATTAGCATTTTGGGTCTGTCACCCGGTGAAATGAAAAGCTCCTTTAAGCAGCTGTTTCTGTGGCTGCCGTCTGATCATCTCTCGCCGTCTCCTGGCTTCGTGTTAATCTGTGGGGGTCCTCAACAGTCCAACTGCAGCAAGCTTGAAGCCTTTGGATGTTGAGGGATGACAGGATGCAAAGAGCAAAACTAAATTCACACTCACTTTCTCTTCCTCTGGAAGTGCTGCCGGTAAACTTGAAAGGTCTTTGCATCAGTCGAAGCTTTGCCTTTGGTTGCTGTAATGAAAGTGATTTGCTGTCCGTTGTCTAATAAATATCCCACGGAATGACAGCACAGTTGTGCTCTTTCACTGAAAGGGAGGCAGAGAACAAGCAGGAATTTCAGGCATTTAAGAGAGGCTCTCCAAGGAGTTGTTCAGGGACACTCTTTTCCCTCCCTGTCAAGGCCAGAGCCACCTGCTGCAAGCACATGCTTGCAGTAAGCGCACACAGCAGGCTGGGCATCAGCAGTAAGTTCATTTTCAGTGACTCATTTGGGGCCTGAGGATCCTCACCTTGTGCCCTGCAGTTTTTCTCAGCAACTCCACACTGATGTTCATCAGCCGTGGTTGCTTTGCTTTCACTGGTTATTACCAGAAGGACTTCAAATCTTATTAATGTTTTGTGTAATTATCTTTGTTCTCTCTCTCTTGGACTAATTTGAGGGATGATACAGCAATTCTCTCCTCACAGCAGCGCTCTCCCCCAGCATGAAGCACCAGCCTGCTCCTGGGTGTGTGTTCTGTTCCCCCTGCTACTCGAGGGCTGCTCTCCTCCATCAGGCACCAGTGGCTTGGGTTGTCCTGCAGCACGTTTTCCTGGAGAGCAGCAGGAAGCCATCAGTACCTCTGCAGCACGCTGGGCTTTGTGGAAGCCCTTGGAATCTGTGTGACTGTGCAGCAACAGTGGCCTCAGGAGCACTGCTTAGCTGGACCTCAGCGTGGAGCTTCTCAGGCGGTGGGACAGGGCTGGGCAGCACAGAGGGGGAGCTGCTCCATGGCTTGTGTCTGCCTCGTGAGTGCACTTAGAACACTCTGGTTCACTGCCAGAAGAGGACAGGGTCCTTACTGCTGGTTCCTGAAGTCACAGGTGACCAGTACCTTTCAGGCCAAACACGTTTGCTTTTTCCTAAGGCTAAAAACCATAATCATCTCTGGATCTTCTGACCCATCCCCTTGTGAATTATTGCTAATATTTTCCCTTTTTCATTTTTATACCTTTGGATAGTTGAAGATGGATATACTCTGTCTTTAATCACTTTGCCAAGCTGGAAATATTTATATATTTATAAGAAAAGGAAAAAATCTACATTTTATATTTGTGACAAGATGCATGAGCATTGCTGAGCTAGAAGCAACTGCCAGAACCCACAAATCTCTGTGTTAATTTTACATCCACCAAGCAGGGGTGATATATTTTACAGTGTGCATTAACAAGATGGTCATCAGGGACTGATTATTTAGATAACAAAATAGCCACAAAGTCACTGTTGCTTTTTTTTTTTAAATTCACTTTTAATATGTATAAACTATTGTCCTGAAAGGCCGCTGAATACAGAGCAAGAGTGGCGTAGGGAAAGGCAAGAAATGCATAGAAAGCTGCTGGCAAAGCCACTGTAAATACCCACCCCACACTCAGTTACTGGTTAACTGGGACAGGATGGACTCAGCCTGCTGCCAAATCCCAGTACCTGCCCTATCTGCGGAAGGATGTTTGTCTTGCCACAGGTACCTGATGGATGAGGATGAGAAGGGTGTCATGTTGTGCATAACACAAGCACCAAAAGGTCCAAGTGCTAAATTTATTGTTTGCCTTTCCTGGGTGACAGCATTATTCTGCAATTCTGAGGTTTCAGGTCTTTCCACTCTGCCCCAAGGCTACTTAGAAAGTGTTTTGAGGAAAATCTTGACTCAAAAGTGTGTCCAGAGCAGTCTTATATTTACAACCCTCCAACATTACCCAGAAATGCACTTTCAAAACTTTGCTTGCTTGCTCCAGACTAGTTCTTTCATTCCAGATAAATATAGAAATGGGAGAATTCTTACCCAAACCTTTCTGGTTGCCATGAAGTGGTGCTTCATCATTAAAAAAACACCAAAAGAAGAGGAAGAAAATAACCAACTCCTTGCTTTGTGTATCATACACAGTAATGCATATCTTGGTAATGGGAACAGGCCTTGTACTGGTACCTTAGGCCAGCTATCAGCTCTAGGTTTAATGCACTTCTCACAAGAGTGTTTATTTGCTATTTGCTGTTAGCCATTCTGAAACTGCATTTCATTCTTAAGGCTTGCTTTGCTTTTTTGATGGTGTTTTGGTGTTGTTTTGCTGTTAGCCATTCTGAAACTGCATTTCATTCTTTAAGGCTTGCTGTGCTTTTTTGATGGTGTTTTGGTGTTGTTTGTTTAAAAATTTGCCTTAAACTGGTCCAGATTTTCCAAATAGACTCTCTGACCTGAGAACAGAAGGCACCAAATGCAGGGGCCTATTTACTTTCCAAATGGTTTGGGTTAAAGGATTTAGGCTGAAGCAGAGACAACCTAATTGTTGCAGTTTGGAAGTAATTTTACCCATGAAAAACGAATTGGTCCCTGAATTTTTCAGCCAATCCATTAAGACTACATGATGTTATTCCTCAAAACTCTTCTTTTTCCCTGACCATATTTATTTAAAGGCCAAGCTCTGTCCAGTTTGCAGCTGACTGACCCCGGGGAATTAATCTAATTTGCTGTCTATAAATAAGGAGGCGAAGAGACCCTGGAGGCTGGAGAAGAGGGGTGAGCAGACGTGTGATGAGGGGTCTCTCACCCACGTAAGTGAGGAGAAACACTTTAGATGGGTGTCAAAACCAGATCAGAGGAAGTGAGCCTTTCCCACTAATTGGTTTCTAAGTGCTATTTATGCCTCTTGTCCCCAGATTCACTCACACCTCTGGGAGCACAGCATTCCTGAAGGTGACTTGGTCGGGTTTCTTCACACGCTGTCATGGTCTGTGGGGTGTGCCCCCTGCCATAAGCTCTGGAGCACCAAACCCCCCTCACGCAGGTGCAGGAGGACGTGTGCCATGTCTGGGAAGGAATCAGGGCTCCCAGGGGAGTGGGGAGCTTGTGGGGCACTGAGCCTTGCTGCCCTGCAATGGGGAGCTGCTCAGGAGAGCAGGGAGCAGAGCTGAGTCCTGTCCGCTCCCAGCAAACAGCCATCCCTGGAAATATCCAAGGTCAGGCTGGATGTGCCTCTGAGCAACCTGATCTGGTTGAAGATGCCCCTGCCCACGGCAGGCAGGTTGGACTACATGACTTTTAAGGATCCCTGCCAACCCAAACTAGTCTATGATTCTGTGGTTTCTGGTGCCTTCATTACCAGGAGAGATTACCAAGGTGGCTTGGGCTGCGCATTCCTGGCCAGCTGCAGTAAGCAGGGCTGACCCTGTGCTGGATTGGGTGGGGGACCCAGCCCAGCTGAAAAAAACCCACTCTCACACATGGTGGGAAATTGTTTCTTTGAAACCACATCAGCCCCCAGACGTGTCCGGCTGCACAGCCGCCCAAACAGCTCTGACAGGGAATGGGATGAGCCGGGAGGTGCCGAGGTGACCACAGAGCAATCCTGCTCGCTTGCCTCCCTCCCAGCTGACCATCACGGCTAACACAGGAAAACTTCCTGAGCGTCTTTCTTTCGCATTCCAGAGGCAGCCAGGCTCCTCTCCATGAGGAGATGGGAGAAGGAGGGGAAGGATGACAGATTGGTGAGAGGAGCGCTATGCCTCTGACAGCTTGCAGATGCATGGGAAACAAGGTTGGCAAAAGGCAGCATTAGGTGTTCCCGCTGCCAGCTAATGGTGTCCAGTCAGGTGGGTTAGCCTAACAGACAGATAGTAATGGATTAGCTGTACCAGAGCAAATGCTTTGTTGGCAAGTAACCATTTACAACCTACTGCGCTCTTCCACCCAGAATTTTCCTACTTAATTCCCTGACAAACCACTGTCCTAGCACCACCTAGTGTCCAGCCTGGCAATTCAGACGTCCTTAACGTGGGAATTCCAGCCATTTGCGGCCTAAAGAAGAAAATTCGGGGGGATATTCTTGGGGTTTTTAAGCTAACATAGACTCCTAAAGCACCTTCAGAAAAGTCGACAGTTGTAACATCTGAAATAATGCTTTTATTTCCAAATCCTGCCATTATTTAGCATGATTTTCTTCTCTCAAATGTCTGAAATCTCTCTGCATAGAGAAGGGCAGCAATCAGGAACCTTTCCTGACAGGGATGTTGAAATTTTCACTTTCAGAAGGGGTATCTTGGCTGAATAAATGAGGAACACAGAGGTATTAAGGGACTCCATGAAAGATGCAGGTTCTTCAATGCCAGCGGCAAGGCAAGACAGTGGTTAAAATTTTGCTGCTTAAAAGCACTGGATTATTTCCAAGAGGATGGAGAAATGGAGAGCAGAGTGTGCCTCAAAGAACGGCAAAATGAGACCATGGTGTGCCTGGCAATCCGAGCTGGCATGCAAAGAAACTGAAATTACTGCAAAGTGTCCTATTTCTCATGAAGTCAGAAGCACAGAAGGAATGTTTTTTTTAATTCCAGCCTCCAAGCAGCATGTATCATCATAACTTATTGCCAGACTCTTGGTTTATTAGCACTACGGAGCCAGGAGCGTGCGTTTGCATCCCTTCTGTCATATTGCATCCATGGGGTTAAGCCTCACAGTTTGCAAAGTGGAGCAGACTAATTATCATCCATAAGAAATGACTCAAATCTGACAGTCACATGTCTCCTGGGAAGGACAACCCAGGAGATATCAACGAGGGGGGAAAAAAAAATCACTTTTGGGAAAACTTTCCCAAGTTTTCAGTAGTTCTGATGGTGTTCTTTCCCCTGGTGTCTCACAGAAATCCCAGGCAGCAGAAACACTTTTGATGGATGTGTCTCAAGGACCACTGTGTGTGTGTGGCTGTCAGCACCAGCACTGTGAGTGTGTGGCTGCCTGCTCTCACTCCCTGGTGTGGGACAGCCCCAGCTGCCCACACGAAGGGTCAGCACAGCCATAGGGACCCTCACTCCAGCCACAGCCACTGCTCTGAGCACTGCTCCAGCTTCTCTAGAGGGCTCCTATTGACATCCACCTTCCTCCCCAAAGGGAAGCCCTGCTTCCTGCCCTGCTAAATCCCACCAGTTATAGGGAGAGGGGGATGTGTTGCAGGAGGCACCAGCATGGTTTGCCCAAACAACAGGGTTTCGAACGAGGGCTGCTTTTGAAATGGATCAGCAGAATAAATTATTAGAAGAAGCAGAATTAACTTCTGAAAGGGTCCTTTTTGATAACAATAGACTTTGGAGAGGAAGAGAAAGAGTCACATGAATAACATGTGTGCCCCTGACAAAGACAGGAGCTTTCTGACAGGGGGTTACCCAAACCCCAGCAGCTGCTGAACACCCCTGTGCTTGCTGATGTGAAGACACTCCACCTGAAGATTGTCACTTCACTAATGAGATGATTGCTAAGATTTTGGGTGGGGATTTGTCCTAACAGATGTTTTTCTTCGCTTATCTTTTTTTTTTTAATTATTCCTGATGTTTTTACCTATCAAATTGCAGACTTCTTCAAAGGAAAAGGAATAAGCAGTTGTCATAACAACAAAGCTCTTCATTACCACAGGAACCTTTGACAGCTTTATTTAAAACATTAAAAAAAATTAAAAGAAAAATCCAACCAATTATTTTTATCAGTCTGATTCATGTTCTTCTTAAACAGATTACAGTGTGTTCTCTAGCAGTTACACTGTGAAGGGAGTATGGCATGAATATTTATGATAATGTAAACTTTGGGAAAAAAAAATTAAAAGTGAGTTTGTTGTCTTTATGAGCTTCCTGTGGCAATTGCTCACCTTGCCTTTTAATTAGAGGATATGATGTGAAATTTAAAGGTGGAATTTTTCTTTTTTTCTCTCATATGTAAAGCAAAATGATCATAGTATGAAATAAAATACTGGGTGAGTCATCCATGTGTTCTAGAAAATTATGTCTTCCATTTTTCAAGCCAAAAAAAGGATATTAGCATCCTGAAGCTAGAGGAGGAGTGATTTGTTTGTCAGGAGGTGGAGGCCCTTTGCAAAGTTGAAACTGACTCCTGTTTTTAATTCTCAGTTCTCTGAAGCTGAAAGAGAAGTGAATGAAAAGATGCTCAGCTATAACTGTCCTGTCTTACAGAAGAGGAAGATGCAGGGAGGCGTTGTACACGGCTCCTCCACTCGCAAGATATAGCCTATTTAATGAGAAGTGAGACTTGCTGAGGCAGGAAGAGGAGGAGGCTGATCTGGGGACAGAGCACTGCCTGGCCACAGGGAACAGGAGCCAAAGAGTCCTTGTATTTTTTCACACAAAAGAGGCAAATAGCTCCAACTTCCTCCTGTTTAACTTGCGCACTCAAATTTCAAAGATGCTTCTCTGGATTTCACATTCTAGTTCTTAGTCTGAAATAAAGGCTAAATGCCTTTCATCTGTTCAAGTCATTTATAGTATCCTTAGCAAAAGGATTTTTTTACAGCAAAGTGAAGGATAATAGTGGAATTGTTAAACTCGTACCCCTAAAATAAGTCACATTTGTCCTCAGTTTGAACAGTGATGTTTCTTGCTGGGCGTAATCAACAACTTAATTCTCTCCCTAAGCCAAGGAAAGAATGAATATCTGCAGAGACCTATCATTCTGTCTTCCATCCATAAAGGAATATAACAAGCAGCTGTTGCATTTAGCTTAAGAAGACGATAGCTGTAAATTGCCTTGTCTCACAGGCACTTCTCCTGCAGATGTCCATAAGAGGATGACCAGGAAAAGCAGGGAAAATCCCAAATACATAAGGTTGGACTCCTCTCCCACAATAATAGATTACTTAACCTCAGACATGTGTTGGGGCCCTATTATCCACCAGTTTTGGGGCAGAGAGGCTTTTATTTACCTTTTAAAAAAGGGCTGGCCACATGCAGCAGAACTTGTTTTCTCCCTGAATGGAGGAAAATGGAGGGGAACGGAGGGGAATGGAGGGGACGGGGTGCTGTGTGTATTATTTCCTTCCAGCCTCCTTCATCTACCCACAGGCTGGGTTTGACAGCTTCCCTCTGAGGGGAAATATGGCTGTGGCTCTCCCGTTACATGAGCTGGTGTTGGGAGTTATTATTTAATTATGACAACTACACACATACAAGGCACTGCATTAGGAAACACACACACACCATCTGCTAGATCCCACGATTTAGCTGTGGGCGTACAAGAGCGGAGTCTTATGAGCATTAACTTTATTCCAGGAGACCGTAAATGCAGGTCTCCTTGCACAGCACTGCCGAGGGAGGCATCCAGGGGAAGAGCATTCCTCCATGATATAGTCATTACTGCTTCAGCAAGATGTTAATTTTCACAATAAATAAGCTTAATCTTTTTATGCAGATCGTTTTAGAAAATAAACAGGCCGTTTTTATGAGCTACTTAGAACCGGGGCTGGGGTGGGATTTGTGGTAAGGTCCTGCACACACTACAAATTGTAAGCAATTCTGAGTTCCTGGGGAACTGCTGCAGATCATTATTTCTTGTGGGTTTTTAAATAACTTATAAATGCAACATTTTTGCGTGTTTCAGAGCATTTAGAAGGCAAAATCATTGCCTGGTGGAACTAAATTCCTGATTACTAAAGAAAAGAAGACGACTGCAATCCATGGGCTGAGCTTGGAGTTTTACCACAGCATCTTTTTCTGCTTCTGGAGAACTTGTAAGGAAAACAGGGAGTGGGGGAGCTGCTGTGGGAGAGCCCTACCACCCTGGAAGCATGAAGTGCCTTGGGCTTCAGTGTGATCTCCTCTGCTAGCCATGTTTGTAACTGCAGCAGAGGTTAGCAAACAGCACAAAACTCAGTTCAGGTATCTTTAACCACAGACATCACTTGTAGAAAGGAGGTAATAATGCAGTTTTGGACTCCTGAGGATATCACTATCCTGCCTGACGTGGGCTGTGAATAGTAATGTACAATAGACGTGTGATTCTGATGTGAATTGTTAATTAGCGTTTGCTGCAGGAATAATGCAGCTGTTGTCTTGAGGATAACAGAGATGTTGTCTTTTTCATGAAGTATTAGAGAAAGAAATGATATTACTAGCCAGAGTTAGGCATTTATTATCTCACATGTCTAAATCTCAAGAGAGGACTGACTTTGCCTTCTGGCCAGCCCTGAGATGAATGCATTTGTACGACAGTCTCTGTTTTGACACTAGATATGATATCATGTCCTGGCCAGAAGGTTTCACAGATTTGGTGAGATTGTGTGAAGGAGCTGAATCTTACCAGCCCAGAACTAGCCTGGCTTTCAGAAGACAAATGTGGCCTCCAGGTGCAGCTGCTCCTGTTGACCTTGTGGGACGTGGGCCCAGATCACTGATCATAGAATCATAGAATGGTTTGGTTTGGAAGGGACCTTAAAGTTTATCCAGTCCCAACCCCCCTGCCATGGGCATGGACACCTTTCACTAGATCAGGTTGCTCAAAAGCCCCATCCAAACTGGCCTTGGACACTTCCAGGGATGGGACATTCACAGCTTCTCTGGGCAACCTGTGCCAGTGCCTCACCACCCTCGCAGTAAACCCGCCTTGTGTCTGCCTGAGAGCCCAGATAAGGCTGTGTAACCTGAGCCTTCATTCCCATCTTGTAAACAAGCTGATTTCATATTGTTAGGAAATCTCATTTTCTCTTTGTCTGTAGAAATGATGCTCAGGCACTGTGGAAAAGGGGATCACATAACCAGGTTAGCTTTGGCTGCACGCAGCCACACGTTGTGTCACTCCATCACAGAAGCATCATCATTTCAACAGCTACAAGTTTATGTAAAACACTTCCATTCCCCATGGCAGCAAAGTTTACTAGCACTGTAACCCTCTTCTTGCTATCACTGAGCCAAGCAGTTGCATCTCACAATTACAGAAAGAAAAATATAATACCTATAGGTATTAGGCTGGCCTTCCTAGTGCAGCCTAAGGGAATTGCTGTGGCTGCTGCCCCCCACCTAACACATCCTCTGCAGGACACTGGGATCCCACGTGACATCAGGCAGTAGTTCTATTTTGCCTGTCCAGCTCTGGATACACCACCAAACACCCAGACAGACAACAGCAGGGGCCATGTTAACAATCCCAGCCATGAACACAGAGCTGGAATAGACTGGCAGCGAGCTGAAGCTGACCCAAGGGACATACCTGGGACACGCTGAATGAACAACACTCCCTCCACTACCCTTGGGCAGAGTCACCACAGCATCTTTAAACTCTGCAATTGTCAAAAAACCCACCTACTCATTTTAAAACTTTGGCTTTAAACCAAATTCTAGGCAAAATAACAAGCATACAAGAACGTGAGTAGTTTCATTTGGTGATGCAGGTAGAGGTGTTTGTGTGCGTTTTTTTAGAACGTGTTCTATAATGTAAAGACAACCTGGATGAGAAAGAGAAAAATTGTTTTCATCATGAAAGCGACTGTAATTCCCAATTAAACAACTCCTAATAAATGTTGGTATTGTTCAGTCGCCGTGGAGGCCACCACTAACATCACACAGTGTGTAGGTCCCCAAAGCTCTTGTTTGTTTCTAAAGTGATCAGGTCACACCACTCAGTTCCCCCCAATTTATTTAAATCTGTTACTTTATTTCAAGTGCTAATTATCTCTCACAACAAACAGAGCCTTGTCAGCTGCAATTACTGGCATTACAATAGATTATCAACAGAAAAGTGTGTCTTGAAGCAAGAAGTGTTGCCTTGGTTACCAACCCAAAACACTCCTGGATTGCATCTGTAACCACAATTTCCTGATTATACCTGAAATATTTCATGAGCGAGGCCCCTCTTTTCCTCCTAAATTAGCACAGGGCATCATGAGCCAAATTTTACCCTACAGAACTGTGATTTAAATCACAACAGAGCAAGTTTGGAGCCAACAGTAGAATATCCTCAACGCAAAAGAAAGGGGTTACATTTTGCACGAGTAGAGGGAGATGCATTTTGCTCTTGTGCTTAGCATTAGAATAATTCCTGTGCCTTCCCAAGCGTTATGCCTGGCTCGTAAATGAGAATAGGCTCTTGCCCAACAAGGCAAAGCAGGTGTGTTTCATAAGGCCCTTCTCCTCCCCACCAAACACTCTGACACGTGCGAAGAGCTGGCACGGGCTCGGGAGCCTTGGACTGGTTGTAAATGCAGTTTTCAGGGATGGCTGTGAGTGAGAGAGGGGTTTGATTTGCCTTGGCAGAAGGAGAAATGTCAGCCGTGAAGGAAGCGTGAGTTCAGGCGAGAAGTTGGGAGGTTGGGTACGTCTCTCATCCTGTGTCACATAGCCAAAAGTGAAATGCCTCTGCCTGAGAAATGTGTGCTTGTCTTTCATTCCACGTACGGGCGCTTCAAACAGGAGGGAATCAAAGCCGGCGTGGATCCGGTGCTGAAACTCTGTGACCTTGTCAGTTGAACGAGGTTCCAGGACCTCTCAGGGACGTGTATCAGCCTCCAAAGGGGAAGACAGAAAAAGAACTGGGATGCCTAAGTGTTATTTCCATTAAATGTCAAGTATATCCTAAACTGCAGTCTTACTAAGTGCCATTTATTTGGACCCCCAGCCTGTGACTCGTAATCTTTTATGGGCAGCCTTCCCCTTCTGTGCTTCCCGAAAACTTCATGATTGATTTTAATGCACAGAGAGCAGCTTCCTAGCCTTGAAATGGCTGAACAGCTCTTTACCTATCTTTACACCTAAGCCTGATCAAGATCTCCAAACAATACATTTGCTTCCCCCAGAGGAGTCTAAAAATTTTGGGAATGCTGACCAATTTGGATAAAATATGGTGGAAGTCTTCACTTTCATTTAAGTTCTTTTTTAAACTGGAGATTTTCTGGTCCTGTGAGTAGCTTGGTGTTAGGACATTTGGCTAGAGAGGAGGAGCCCTGGACCTGTTTCCTCCCCTCTCCTCTCCAGGTGTGTGCCTGGCCTGCCAGGATGGGGCTGCATTTTCCAACCTCCCTTTGGGAAGCTGTACCATGGCACAGGAGAGACTTAAGGGGTGAGAGGGAGGGAAGGAGGGAGGGAGACCACAGCCAGCCGTGTGCTTGTGGCATTTTGCTTAAAAGACACTGAGTTCCAGTCCCAGCTCTTTCTGTTTTTCATCTGAGTGAGAGCCATGCAATGTAAAATAGATCACTTCCAAGGAGCATGCACAAATAATCTTGCCTGGATTATGTATTTCTTGCTTGGATTATGTATTTCTTGCTTATGCACCCTCTTCCTCGTCTCTTCGCAGCTCAATTCACACAGAAGCTCCTTGGCTTTTCAGAAGAGCTCTTGCCTGCACTCACAGCTGTGCTACGGCACACAGGAGTGCAGGCTCACACCTGTAGGGGCACCGTGTCACTACCGGGCTGCCCCTTGGTGCTGGGGGAAGGACACGCAGATCTGAGTCCTCTCACGGTGAAAAAAGACACGTCTGGACGTGCTGAGCCTCATTAAGGGCTGTAACACTCCAAAACCCTGTGGATGGTGGCGGCAAGTGAGGGTGAACCCAATTTTCCTGAGTTTCTCTGAAGGGCTGGATCAGCGAGACTGCTGAGAAAGTAAATCACTGCTGATGAAAATATCACCTTTGAACCAACTGAAAACCACTCCGAGGAACATGTTTTTATTTCAGCTTTGGAATCACTGTCTAGGAATAAATAAGAGGCTTTGGGGGCATTCTGCAGATCATTGGGGAGCATGCTGCAGAGCTTCATCTTCACTCATGTTTTTCATCCCCTCAATTTGCACAGCAGGAGCACTGATTTGTACTCACAGCAGAACTGGTTTCTGTTTATCCAACCCCAAATATAAATATTTCCATAAAGATAAAATTTTAATGTAGGGCTTTATGATGAAGGCTGTTATTTCCAGGCTGCCATTAACAAATCCATGCTGCTGTGGTTTAAATGGAAAAATTTAGAGCTGATTATAAAATGTTGTAATCAGACGCGGCTATGGAGATATGATAATACCTGAACTGGAGACAGAAGGTCCTGTTGGGGATAAAAAAGCAGAGTGAAGGTCTGGAGGTCAAGCCTAAAAGTGCACAGCCACTGTCTAGCAGGGCAGCACCATCAGCAGAGCATTATGAGCCACGTGATAAGGCTCTCCCCCAGAACAGGTTTCCACGAGTTAGCCCAGGGAGAGAATGGGAATCAATACAGCTCCTTCACAGATACATTTTGGCTGCTTCAAAAATTAACTAAATAAACAGAAGTTCAAATAAAAATAGTCTGCCTTAAGAGGAAGCAGCTAGAGTGGAGGAAGATGGTACAGCAGCACAGAGAAAAGCCTGGACACCCAGAGAGGGACAGGTTTAAGGCTTGAGTCCATCATGCTCTTACTAAAATGACTCTTCCCATTCTTCCCTAACTTCAGTATTTGCATTATTTTTGATAACACCTTCTTTGATATCCTAAACACATTTAGGGAAGTAATACAGACTGATTGCTGCCAGGCCCTGGTGCTTGCTGAGCCTGGCAGAGGAGGAGGAGAGCTGACCACAGCGTGTGGCACACAGGGCTGCTTGGGACGGCATGGGCATGAGCAGGTTTCTGTGATTCTTCAGATGTGGCATTTGAGTGGCCTTTAATGCATTTTATCTGCATGAAGCCAGCCCTGGAATATGTCTAAAAGGCTCCCCTGCTAGAGTGCAACAGGTTTTGACAACCACCAGTGCTCAGAGGAAGAACAAATGTGTGATTTAGGCCATTGTAAAGGACTTTTTCCCCCAAAGAGAGTTGTCACATTGCAAAATTGTAAAGCTGCATATAATAGGATGCTGACTGCAAAATATGTTCCAGCCATGCTCTCCTGTTATTTAACAATATAACTATGGTTATTTACCAATCTTAGATTGGCAAACCACAGAGGAACAAAACTACGTGAAAAACTTAGCACGGCTAAAGCAAAAATTTGTTCTATCTCAGGCTATGTTATTGTATTTTAAAATTTTATTAAGAAATAAATTTATTGAGTGTTGTTTGCCTTAGAGGTGAGTGGTTCTGAAACTCTATTTCTTGTTTCCACGTAACCATGCTTCAGTAAATTTTGAACTTCTAACAAGAGTTTGGAGTCAGTTTCCTTAGGCAAGCTGAAGAAATTAATTCTGGTGATTTAGTTAGCAGTGGTGGTGTGGTCTTCTGTAATCATACACCAGGCACCTGGAATGAGGTGGGGAAATCAATCTGCGGTGCACCTTTAAAGTCGGTGGATAAATAAACCCAAAAGTAATAAAAAGAAAAACATAACTTTCTAGAACTACTTTTGTTTTATGCATACAATGCAAGTTTACATGAAGAAGAGTGAGAGTGAGAGGCACTGGAAAGGTTAAAATAACTCAATTCCAATGGATAGCTTTCCTGTCATAACCTAAATTAACAACATGGCACTGTGCAAGCACAGAACAGAGGGAGCTACTTTATCCCATAGCCACTGCAGTAAGAAAAAAGCAATTTTAAAATGCAGCCTTTGATTTTCTTACTTTACTCCCTTTCTCTGAATGTCCCTTATTTGTAAAGCTTGCTTCTGCCTTTCTTACAACCCCCAAATTTCTCAGCTCCGGGAACTGTGGGCACATGAGAGCTGGCAGATCAGGCCTTTGCTTTCCTTCCCTTGGAATATGCTCCCTTCTCAGATGGGGTGCTGCTCCAGAATAGAAATAACTAATGATAGTGTGACTACTTGAAAGCCACATGGAGGGAGAGAGGAAAGAGATGCTATTCACTTCAGCAGTGAAAATAAAGCAAGAGCTTTCTTTCTACAGGCATGTGTGGGAAGGGCATCAACAGAGCAATTACGTGGTGGGTGGGAAAGGGGATTTTGTCACTTTGGCAGTGCTGGCAGACAGAAATAAACTGCTTCTAGGGGAATAGCAGGGTAAGAACTTGCACATCAAGAGCATAAGCAGAATTAAAATGGGCCCTTAAGGGGATTTATGGAGGGCTGGTTTTTTTTCTTCTAAGTGCCTAAGGCCCCTCCTATTTCATTGTGCACAAGCCAAGGATCAGGAGAGGGGTGAAAAAGTGAGCAAGTTGCATCAAAACTAGTAAGAAACTCTTCTGACTGCAAGAATTTGATTGCAACCCTTAACACAGCTGTTACAGGTGTGGCAGAATGGCACGTTCAGCATGCAGGGCTGGTGAGAGGAGTGGTGGTCAAGAAAGCAGCATGTAAGAAACCCTCTTCCCTTTTCAAATCAAAAGTGGAGTCCATTTCATCTTTAGAACTGAATGGAATGGAATGGAATGGAATAGAATAGAATAGAATAGAATAGAATAGA
>NW_008236487.1:3194721-3220084 GCF_000691975.1 Corvus brachyrhynchos | reverse complement strand
TGGAGGGCTGGTTTTTTTTCTTCTAAGTGCCTAAGGCCCCTCCTATTTCATTGTGCACAAGCCAAGGATCAGGAGAGGGGTGAAAAAGTGAGCAAGTTGCATCAAAACTAGTAAGAAACTCTTCTGACTGCAAGAATTTGATTGCAACCCTTAACACAGCTGTTACAGGTGTGGCAGAATGGCACGTTCAGCATGCAGGGCTGGTGAGAGGAGTGGTGGTCAAGAAAGCAGCATGTAAGAAACCCTCTTCCCTTTTCAAATCAAAAGTGGAGTTCATCTTTAGAACTGAATGGAATGGAATGGAATGGAATAGAATAGAATAGAATAGAATAGAATAGAATAGAATAGAATAGAATAGAATATGCTGAGTTGAAAGGGACCCATCAGATCACCGAGTCCACCTCCTGGTCCTGCACAGGACACGCCAAGAACTGCACTATGAGCTGGAGCTGCTTGTATTTTTTCCTGGTGTCCCTGGAATTCCCTATCACTCATATGAAGGCAGAAGGCAGAGCCTGCTCCAGTTTGACTGGAAGAGGGAAACGAAGCATTGCTGTTCTGCACCCACAACTGCCAGGTGCTGCTGGCCTTCTCTGGGAAATAAAAAAATTTCTAACATGGGTTACAATAACAGTGGACCATTGATGACACATTCGGGTGATGGAGATGGTTTTGCTTCTTTTTCATGTTTTTTCTCGCAAAAATAAATCCAGTAGTGATGTCCACCAGGGTAGATGAACACAGACAGCTGTAATATGATAATGCTGAATGGGAAATTGCAGATTGCTGCAAAAGAAAGATAAGAAATACGGTGTGAGGAACAGAGAGGGGTCCCTTCCCATGTAAAACACATGCTGCTACCTCATGGACCCCAGATGCCAACAACCAAATTTGAGTCAGTCGTTGTTTAGTGGAGCAGCTCATCACACTCATTTGGTGCAACACTGCTTGTAACAGCAGGCTGGGCTGCCATGCAGAGCACTGCAGCTGAGGCAGAATGAACCTGCCTTCAGCTAGACAGCCTGGAGATGTTTTAGACGGCAGATGATTGGTGATGTCACATAAAATTGACAGCTCTTCAGACAAAAGGAAGAAGCTTGACTTAATGAGTGCTATGGGTGGGTGTATAAGCAAAGATTTTCTAAGAATTATCATTACCTGGGAAAGGCAATTTTCAGCAGAATTGACATTGCAGTAATTAACGGCCAACGCAGAGAATCTTGGTCATTATAACTATTTAAATTTCCAAATTGCTTAGTTTAGAATTGCTTATGCTTGAACTGCTACTGACAGCCCCATCACTTTCTATTCTCAGCCAGCTTGATTGGCAAATTGATGAGGTCTGTGCCACACAGCCACAGTTCCACCTTGGTGCCAAAAGTCACTACCTGGAGCAGAACAAGAAGCAACTACGGTCAGATCAAACCACAGTGAATCCAAGTTTTATGTTCACTCCTTGACAGAGGAAATGCACATTAAAGGGGTCACTGGGCAGCAGATTCTTGAAAACCATGCTGAAGGATGTCCTCATACTTCAGTGATTTAAATTTACCTTGCCTGTGAATGCCTTTTATCAGCCTAGTTGGAATCCACACTGATGGGCTACTACAGAACCTGATTTTTTTCTGGCTTTTTTCCTCTGCGTTGCCAGCCTTGGGTGGACAATGGTTTTCAAATGGCAAATGCTATTATGTGGTCGTAGGAACTTTTTTCAGAGATGGATAAAAGAAACATCTGGACCATCTGAGGGGATTGCATTATGTCTTGCAGCAACTCTCCTAATTCTAAGAGTGAATCATTATATGTTGTATCTGCCAGTTGCTTTAATTCTCTTGTCATAGCAAAGTCAGAGAGGCTGGGAGACACAAACCATATTTTTATTTTAACAATTCAGAAGACTTTGTGCATTATTCTGCAGGAATGGAGGCACTGGTCTCCTTTAGCTTTGGCATGCTGGCCTCCTTTTTTTCCCCCCTGTAAAAATGTATTAACTTATTGTGTACTTTGTTCTACTGACTTAGAGAGAGAGAATTTTTTTTTTTTTAGTCCCTCTTCCTCTGTACTGTCACTTTTGATTCACAGTTGCTAAGCGTTGCAAAAGCTCACCAGAGGGACACTCTCATAGTGTGATTTGCAAACTTTGAAATAACACCCACCAGCAGAAGCACCATATGCTCCAAAGTTGCACAGTAAACTGACAGCAGTATTTCATTTATAATTTGAATTTCCAAAAATGTCAGCATTTTTCACATCAACAAATGCCTCTCAGCTTGCAGTGCATGGCTCTTTCCTCTGAGTGGACATTAAATTGTGCTAATTCTGCTTGAATTTCTACAGGCTTTATTAATGACAGACACATTAAAATCAATTTGCTTTTATTACAGTAACTTGTGGTATTGAGACAAAATAAATCCGGGGATTTTCTGAATGTGCAGATAAGTCACTGGGCTTAAATGCTACTCAAATGTGTGTGTAGTTTACGGCATGTGGACTTTGTGGCTCTTTGTAACACTGATAATCCAGTGCACCCTCTTTGATAATAAAATAAAGTACTAAGGAATAGTTTTTTAATCAATCAAAGGCAAACTTCACATAAAACACAAGCTGTTCCCTTTGTGGTTAATTTTCATCCAGCTGCACTTAAGTACAACAGAGCCAGCAGAGAAAACTACTTGGCAACACTTCCTAATTAGGGGACGTTAATTACAGCTAAATACTATACAATTTCTATGTTATAAGAGTTCATCTAAATCAATGTTATTATGGTACTAAAGGAATTAATAATGATTTCATACGTAGAAGCTGTTGCCAAACTACCCATTAGTTCAGAGTTTAAAATGACTTTACAACGAAATCTCTAAATCTGCGTTCCATAAAGCACTGGAGCACTCGCAGACAATCACACATGGCACTTGCATTGTGCATTAATAACTGTGCCTGATGGCATCCCCTGCTCCTGCTGGAGTGTTGATGGGCTGGGCAGAGAGGCAGGGAGGGAAGGGCCCTGCAACACAAGGCAGACGTCCCCACAGGTCTGCCTCCGAGGATGAAGACCTGTCCACCCCTCCACGGGGAGGTTGGGTGCAGATTCCAGGGGGCAGGGGCAGGCAGACCCTCTGACAAACCCACAGGCACTTCCCACACCAGCAGCGCTGATCCCAGCGCTGAAACACAAGCTGGGGGTGTGCAGGGTGGGATCACAGCCCCTCTGGCTCCCAGGCCAGGGCTCAGACATGCTCTTCCACTTGGAATGGAGAATTTCTTGCGGAGCTGATCCATGCTAAAATGTCCTTCACTGGATCTACTCATATTGCTGCTTTAAATGCAACACAAGGATTAATTCAATTTTAGTTGCACCTTGCATTTCTGGCAGCATCTGCCTTGCTAAAATTATGGCTTAGCATTTTTAAATCAAATCCAAATTACCAAAAAAAGGAGAAATATTAACCTACTATGCAGACAGAGAATTTCTCCCAGGCTATTTATCCTTAAATAGGGATCTACTACCAACATAGCAGCCACTGCTCAGCAGCCTTGTCAGTGAAGTGGGAAGAGAGATCAAGACTGGACTGGATGCACAGAGCAAACACCTGGTCTGTACAGAGCCAGGGAAGCCACGAGTGTGCAGTGCCTCAGCTCAGGCTTTGCACAGAGCAATCCTGAGTGGCTTAAAGCCCTCTTTGTGCTCGCTCGGTTTGAGGCAACTGCACTCCCTCCAGCTTCCCTTGGCACAATTTGTACAACTCACAGGACTCTCCCTGTGTTCCAAGAACTTGCTGGTCTTTTCCCTCACCCAGAGTTATTGCTGCCCTGAGAAACACTCAGCTGTACCCTTCATTTCCATGGGGAGCTTCTCCCTTAGTGTCCAGCTCCTTTTTTTCCCTTTCAGCCCCTTTTGTTCATTGTGGTGGATGAGGCCTGATAGGTGCAAAGCAATACCTGGATTTGGTGGATGGCAGAGGGGAGCTGCTTTGCAATTTCATTGGTTTATTTCTCAGAAATGGACAGAGAAAGATTTGTGTTGTTGCAGGGGAAAGCTGCTCACTTCGTATGTTTTAGAGCAAATCGGGATCAAAGCAAGTTATTGATTTATTAATGGCAGGTAATTAACTGGCAATCAGTGAACTATAAATCCAGGGTCAATATCAGCGCCGCAACAGGTAAACCACAACACGAGGTGCTTTCAAAATGTAAATAAATGCTGGAAGATTCAGAAATAGCCTTCCACACGTAATCCCCAAAAGGCTCCCAACACATTTGCCCTACATGAGGGTGAAGAGGGACCCTACAAGGCTGCAGAGGCAGTGCAGGTTCCCTGGACTGTCAGTCCACTCAGGGTGTCCACAGGGAGGGGGCATTCCTTGCCTTGCTGGGCTGGGGATGTAAGGGGCTCCCCCCAGAAGGGTGAGAGAACCTTGCAGGAGCTGAATGCCCAGCACAGGAAAAGTCACGTTCAGCAAACACACGCAGAGTTTTACAAGGCAGCTCCTGAGCTGCTGGGCTTTGAAGAGCCGACCTCCAACCAAGTTATAAAAGTTGTTTTGCTGCACTGCCCCAGGACGGGAACATCAAAAAGATCAGGAGATAGATGCAAAATTAACCCTTTCTAAGGAGTCAGCTGTGAGAGCATGTGGAGGAAACGTTTGTAGATCAATACAGGTATCCACAATCATTAAAGAAGACAGACAACACCAGGAGATGTGCAAGCCTTTACCTGAAACCAACACCCATTCTGACTTTTTAAAAGTTTTGATCCATCTGGGGACAGTAATGACCACATGGGTTTGCTAATCCAAATGTGTTCCAACACTGGGTACCTGTGCATGGCACCCCGCTGGGACACCCCAGAAGAACAAGAGGCATGAGGCCAAGTGGGGAAGCCATGCCCAGAGCAGAAGCCAGGAAGGCAGCAAAGCTGCAGGGAGGTTTGTGTCCACGGCCCAGGGTATCCCTGGCTTGGGGCAGGATTACCCAACATGGCTGGATCTTGGATATACCAGATATCCCAGCTTTCACTCCCATCACCACTGCTCTTCCTTGGATAAACAAGAGAGCACTCTGCCTGCAAACCACAATGTTTTGCCTTTCAGTTTGTAGAGAAAGCACTTTTTGTTTAAGAAAACATATCCATATCAGCACTAGAATTGTATTTTAGCGAAACATGCAGCAATATTTACACCCGCAGAACACTAACAGATAGCACTGCATCTTCTACGTATGGAGCAAAGGGCTGACTTGCAACAGACTGCTATTTTGATAAGAATACCTTCTGCTTAGGAACTATTCTTAAGTTTATTTTTCAAGTGTTATTCCAAATCCCTGTTATAAAATGTTTATACATGCACTTAGGAACATGGTTATGGTATAGATGTAAAAGGAAAAAAAAAAAACCACCCCACAACTGGTGCCTTCTCCCATACTTAAAATGTCAGAACGGATTTGCAGTTCTCTCACCCTCGGGCTGTGCAGAGCCAGCCCTCTCAACACGGGGGATGCTGCTGAAGTGCCCATATGCCCCCCAGTCCCCAGCACGCTTCCACGGTGCTCGCACCCACAGGGTAGCCCAAGAAATCCAGAGGGAAGCAGAGCAGGTCTGTCACCTTAAGGATGTGAAAGGAGATGTTCCCGTGACAATAAAAGCATTCCTAAGTGCACCTCCAATCATAAATCATTTTCAAAATTGCTCCTGGCTTTTTAATTTCTTTCATTTGGAGGATTTATAGCACTCTGATGTGCCAGAATGTTTATTCCACAGGCTGCCCGTCACGTGGCACCCCACTGGCACAGCACCAGGCTCCAGTCCGTGTTAATCTAAACCTCTGCAGTGATCATCTGCAGCTTCTAATAAATGACTGATAACTCTGGGTGTAACTCTTGCAGTGATTAAAGTTAACATCAGCACAGAGTGCTTCAGTGTTTCAGCCTCTTCTTGACGGCTATTTGCCATTCTCCCTTTTTAGTATTGCCATCACTGAAACAAAAGGCTTCTTGTTTGAAAATTATTTATGGAGTGTTGCAGTGCTTTATAAGATTTTCATTCACCACTCTGTGAGCTGGGATCCTTTTGGATTAGAGTGTACTCTCAATTTCAGTCCATGGATCAGAACGACTTGATTTCTTTTCATAGTTTGCAGCTCCAGGAATGGCCATGAATATGTATTCTGCCTTTTGACACTCCATTGTGCTGGCTTTTGGGAAGGCTGTGCAGGATCTGAGAAGTCAAAGGTGGAGTGGACTCACAAGACCCATCTGCCTCCCTGTGCAGGCTTGTGTGGCCCTCTTGTATTGGGTTGGGTTGCAGCTGAGGGGCTCCTGCTGCCTCCCCGCTGGGCTGCCAAGCAATCTTAGATAATGACTTACAGAAAAACTTGTTGGCACTCATCCTAAACTCCTCCTTGTTATTTTTGCCTGGTGCCCCTGATATAAACCCAGCATTTCATATCAAACCATTCTCCTCCATTGCTGGAATCCACATTTATCTCCATCCACACTTTTGCATCTGTGACGTGCAAAGGCACCAGCCAAGAACCACAACACATCCCGGCAAGGGCTGTGTGAAAACAGGACCAACAATCAATCGCTGCCTCAATGAGTTAATTGCTCAGATGAATTAAATTTACAGCACGTGACAGGAAACGAGGAATAAACCCTGGGGTCTGGAGGGCAAAGCATCTCAAACTTACAAAAGACTAAGTTGCCCATGCAATCATCTCCCGACCTTTGCAAATGCCACTTTTGGTGACAATGCTGTTTCCTGGTCCATCTGTCTGTCTCCCAGCCATTCCCAAAATTAAACTTGCATCTATGAACCATTTTCTTTTGGTCCTAGTATTCCTCCCCTGAAGATGAGGAACCATGTTCCTGGCAGGTTCACTTCCACTCTTCTTGCCTGGATCACCTCACTCTTGCTCTGCATCTGGGCTTCTGAGTCACTTCCCCCTCATGCCTTTCCCTGCTCCCTCTGGCACTCCCTGTTTCCTTTATTCCTCTAACCTGTGCCAGTGCCTTTCTCCCCCTGCAGTCTAGCTCTTGCCTCCTGATGGAATTACACTCTGGCTGGCACCATGTGCCACACTAACGCCACAAAGGCAGGTCCCAAGGATCAGGACCATTTTCCCCCCTGCCACAGGTTGATGCTCCCGAATTTTGGAATTTCATAGATCTCAACTGCCCCAGTTTCTAGGTGTGGGCTGAAAACTCCCAGCCCACTCCTTATTTTTATTCAGCTTTATCTGTCCAAGCAATTAGCTCGCCAGTGCCACAATTGGAGCATAATGGAGAACAAAACGTTTGTGATTCTTAGAAGTGTTTGAGGCTCCAACTTCTGCCTGGAATAAGTGTAATTTCTAAGGAAGGATTTAAAGCTCTCTTTGTGCTTTGCTCATGCACTTCACCACTGTTCTCTGGAAACATACCCTATTGACCAATTACGCTGTGTTCAAACACATGAGCAGCAATTAACGTACTCATCTGCCTCACCTGTCACATGTGTATTTAAAATTCTCTCTTAGCATCTCAGCCTTTCTTAATCTCGTCAGCAAAACCCAAAGCACTGATGTATTCTTTGGTGCAGCACTTTTTTTTTGCTCTCTCCATGCGTTGCACCAGTTTTACACCCCATTGAGTTCAGGAGAGCTATACAGCAGGAAATTAGGCCCAAAGTACATATAGAGGTTTAAATCTGATCCTAAAACAAGTTAACACACTGCTCTGAGGCCCTCTAATGGAGACAATGGCAGCCACGATCAGCAAAATGAAATGGAATTAACACTAAACAAAGAAATTTCCACTGGAGGAGGCAGCTCAGGGAACACATACTCGGTGAGGAGTGGACAGATACTTCTCTGCAGATGAAGTGACTTTAATTTATGTATTTATTTGTTTATTCAGAGCAGAAGGTCAAGAAGGTTTTTTTTTAGAGAAGCAGGGGTGGGGAGTGAATGAAATGAGACCAGAGGGAAGAGTACAGGTGAGACCTCCTGGAAACCTCTGCCTGCACAACTTTGATGGGGAGGTCATTGCTACTGGGAGCAATGTCCCTGCTGTGTCTCCAAGGACAGTCTGTGGGCAGAGGTGGTCCAGTGAGTGGCCATGAATACCTGTCCATCCTCTCTGAAAATGCTATGTCTAATTTGCCTGCAGTCTAACACAACACATTTAAGCAGCTCTGTACCCTCCCGTGCTGCTAACAAACCCCTTTCACCCTGACTGGCTGTGTGGAGCTGCTTTGGGCCATGTCTGCCCCTTCCTCTCTGTTAAATCCTAAGCCAGAATAATGTCAAGATGCTCCTGCTCATCAGCAGCTCTTATTAGGGATCTCACATTGGGATCTTACCTGGAATTGTCAGGACAAGCTTAAGAAATGTTTCAGGAATTATGAAACAGCTTTGCCTTCAGTCCGCTGGGGATACCTTTCTCTTGTCTCAGCTGCCTCCTCCTCACCTCCTCATCTTAAGTGTCTTAAAGAAATAGAAGTTGTGGGAATTTGCTCAGGGTAATGGTAGAGAAAAGTAAAGATATTTTTCTCAATCACCGTAGGAATGTACTCACTCTGGATCCCATCAAGTTGTTTGAATGTGTTGGACATCCACACTATAACAGCAGCCAAAGATATCTGTCATTTCTGACTCTTCCTGTAAGCTGAGGCATCAGTCACAGAGCTGTGCCTTTTTCATTTAAACCTGCATTCCACACTCAGAAATAAAGAAGGAAACCATGTAAAGATTATTCCCATTTCATTAGCTGACCCGAACAAGCCAAGCAACCCATGCCAGCTCTCCAAGAAATGTAGTGGCTCCCTGTCCGGCCTCAGTACATCTTCAGGTATTTATTTAAAGCTCCTTGAGCTTTAAACAGGTGCAGGGCAAATCACTTTTCAGGTTTTTAGGGGCCATTCTGAAGCACATTTAGCAGCAGAGACCTGGGATGACACTGTTTTACAGACCAGCACAGGCACTTTGTGAGTACTTGCTATCTCCAAGGATGGGTGCAGTCTGGCTGCCACATGGGGAAGTGTTTGTTTAGATGTTCCCCACTCTGCTGTCATCAAACACCGAAATAACCCATTTAAAAGTGCTGAAGAAACTGGAAGTCAGTCCCTGGTGCCTGGATCTACAGTTGGGCATTACTGGATGATGTGATCCTACCAGATTGCAGGGTTTATTTTCTTTCCAACATTAGAGGACTCATCAACCCTGAAGGGACTAAGGGAGGGAGGATGGAGAGGATGAAACCACCTGGATGTGCAGCACTGCAGGTTTAAAGCTCCAAGTCCCAGAGCTCGGCACACACAGCATCTCTTTAGCATCCTTGCAGCTTCTGGGCTTCAGCCTGAGAATTGCTCCAGCACCATGAGCCACAGAGCATCCCCTCTGTGCCCACATTAGGCTTTTCTTAACATTCAGAGGGAAACAACAAAAGTTCCCCTTTTCCTTCACAGCTTTCACTTTTTCCCTAATGAAGGTGGAATATAAAATGTTGAAGGAAAAAGCAGTTTTCCCCCTACAGTAGAATTTCTTTTTCAGTTATTTTTCATCTGACATCTGTTTTAACATGCATTCACACACCACATTTATTTTAATTTTTTTCCCTCCCTTGTGTTTTATTATTTACCTCCTGCTCCAAAGAGATCACAAAAGATTACACTTCAGTGAAGCAATAAGAGCGGTGGCAATGATCTCTCTTACTTCTCACTACTTTTCTTTTTACCCCTCTGTCTTTCCTTTATCTACATCTTCCCATCACCGCCATCCCAGAGGCCTCGTTACAGCTGCTATCACACGGGGTGGAGGCATTCATGGGGTTCTTTTTGGAATTGGACAGATATGTGCTAGCTAGAACACAAAGCCCTTCTTGTTCAGAGCCCCAATAGTCGCGCTTTGCTCGGTTTCAATTCATGCCTTTAAAAAAGTTCCACCAAGAAATCACGCTCTGGGTCAGCTGGTGCCTGTGCTTTGAAGAAAGCCCCAGACTCTGCTGAAGGCAGCAGAAAGCAGCCAGCACTGAGACGTGCCAGCCTTCAGCAGACTTCTGACATGATGCTGGCTGAATGTTTCATTTCCCCTGGAAATGAAGATAACATCCTTAATCATCTTACGTGTAATTAAATTAAATCATGGAGCATACGCATTCTCCAGCTTCCCCTAAGAAGCTGGCTGCTCAGGTCTGAGGGTTAGGGTGGGAAAAAAAAGAGTTCTCAATGGACCAGTAATCACTACAGACAGTTTTAGCACTTTCCTGCCCCTGGGCAGCCTCTCAGGCAGTGAGAGAGAGCATGGGCTGGTTGGTGCAGCTGGCAGGCTCAGTGGTGAAGCTTGTCCAGCTCTTCCTGAGGTTGTGACAGTGGCAGGGACCCCTAACCCATGGGATTACCAAATCAGCCTTGTCATTGCCTTGGCCCAGACATAGGAAGGGAACTGGTTGGCTGCTTTGCTCATTTGCTCGTGCTCTTAACCAGTAAATAGGTGAGAACTCATTTAAGTCTTCGAATAAAAGCAGAGCTCATGCTATTATTGAAATGGAAAAATCAGGCTATGAAGCTTTCCCTCATCTTTCTGGGCAAATCATCACCCATCTTAGGGTCTGGTTGCACAAGGACACGGTGGTGTGCACCAGCTGAGCCTGCAAAGGGCCTGCTCAGCCTCAGGAAGAGGGGACTGAGAGGAGACCTTGTCAATGTCTACCAGTGCCTGAAGGGAGGGTGTCAAGAGGATGGGCCAGGCTCTGCTCAGTGGTGCCCAGCAATGGGGCAAGAGGCAACAGGCAGAAACTGATGCTCTGGAAGTTCTACATAAACATGAGGAAGAATTTCTTTCCTGTGCAGTGACTGAGCACTGAACAGATTGTCCAGAGAGGCTGTGGAGCCCCCCTCACTGGAGATATTCCAGAACACCTGGACACAATCCTGTGCCATGCACTCTGGGATGGCCGTGCTGGAGCAGGAAGGTGGGACCAGCTGTGGTCCCTTCCAACCTGACCCATTCTGTGATTCTGTGATTCCTCTACTTCTTCCATCCAGAAAGAAAGGCTTGAAAAAACAAGTGTAGTCAATTCCAGTATGGCTTCCTCAGTTTGTTAACATTGTTTAAAAAGCCCTTTGTTTTCATCTCAGCTAAAGAAGCAATTTTAAATTTATGCTTTCACAATTCAGTGTTTTCAAACACTGCCTGTGATCTCAGAGATCTGAAACTTTTATGCCTGAAGAAAGCTTTGCTGTATTTTTCTGCACCCATCACCCACTCACTCCTGCTTTTAGGGAGTACAATGGCTGCAAACTTTCTTGGTGCTTCTTTCTAAGTCTTATCACCTCTTAATTTAGCACAGTTCTGACTTTCTGGGACTTTAATAAAAACAGGATATCAGTAATTTTACCAATGGTGTCTTTACATAATAAGAATACTCTTCTCTCTGGTTGCCCTGTTATGTAAGGACTGACCAGAAGGACAATTTTCTTTCTCTCCTGGGCAGGTTACATCTAAATAAAAGCAGTTTCCTCCTTTTACTCCTACTCCACACAATACATATCATCCAGCTGTGATTTCAGCAAAAGCTCACCAAGATTTGGATAAAACTTGCTGTTGTTGTTCGTGGGGCTTTTTTCTCCCCAAGAGAGACAAGGAGCCAAAGTTCCAACTGAGCAAAATAAAATTAAAAGTAGATCAGTTTTTTCTGTCTCAGTGGCACGTGCTATGGTATATAATGTATGTTCCCTGCTTCACAAAGGAAATGAAAGAATGAAATTATATGACTGATGAAATAAAGATATCAAAGTATTACTTGCCCCAGCTGATGTGTGCACTTCACATATAATTACTATTTAATATCTTTGTTTCCTACAAACCAGGAAAAAAGCTTACCCTCTCTCCCAATTCCCTCTTCTAGTAAATAAGCTGATGCAGAATATTCCAGATTTGCAGTTTCTACTTGACTTTCTTCTTGAATTTATTCTCTTCTTTGCAAAGTAATGTGGTCTACAAAACGAAGCTATTTAAAATCCTAAATGAATAAGTGTTATAAAAATAATAAATTGGTATACAAGACTGACTTGCACAAAACATATGTTACACTCTGAAATATATTTAGACATGAGTGCATAATTGCCTGTTCCTTTCCTAATGGCCTGAAGCACAGAACTAAATCTGAACTTTTCCCACAGTCTGTGCAGCAACGCAGCGCCGCCCCCTCCACACTTCCCAGCAGCTCAGGTCCTCCGCCTCTCACGTGCTGCCCACAGCTTCCATAAACCTCAGCTGACCATGGCAACTGAAGAGCAGCAAATGGCCAGCAGGAAAAAGATGGGAAAGGTGGAAAAAAAAGGGCAGTGGAAGTGCTGGTTAGGGTGAAGGGCAGCAAGCCCAGGAGCCCACGCTGTGAGCACTCCCAGCGCCCCGTGGGTGGGGATGTAGATCCTGCCACGCCAGCCTCCGACCTCAGCTCAGAATTATGGTAGTCCCTGGATCTCTGGGTCTGGCTCTCTCACAGGCTCAGTGCTGGCACAAGCCCAGGAATGCTTCTAGCCCTGCCCAGCCTTCTCCCAACCACAGCAGGGGCCCAGGAGCCCCACTCAGCTCAGCTGCCCTCCAGCCCTGCCTCTGCCTCATCCCGTGATGGATCCCATACCTGCTAAGGTGGTACAGGCCCCTTGGATGAGCCTTGTTCCCTGCCTCCAGCCCAGTCCTTTGCTGCTCCTGATGGGATCCCTGGCCCAGGTTTAACCCCTCACATCCCTCATGGCTGTCAGCAGAGGAATTGTTGGCTGGTACCAGCAGCTTCTGCAGGAGGGCTGGAAGACGAGGCTCTGGGGCACACTGGTGGCCCACAGACAGAGACAATGTGGATGTAACTTGAAACACCACAGAGTTAAAGACAACCAGTTGCTCTGAAACACTGAGCCTTCTGCTCATTCCTCGAAAAAGAACAACCCTCAAACCATAATCATCTTTATTTGGATGTGTTTACAGACTCTGTTACTTTTTTTCTTTTTTGACAAAAATATAAAGGTTTCAACAGAAAAAAATGTATAAACTACTTTCCAATCCAGCTTCTCTGAAAACACTGGTTGGCTCGGAGTTGCACAGTATTTCACATAGGTGTGTTTTTAATGTTCATGGAAAAGGGAAGTGGCTATCCTTGACTTTTCAGGAACCTCCCCCTCTGCAAAGGGAGCCTGTCACCCCTGAAGTAACCAGCAGCAGCCCATGTGCACATCAAAACTGTTGACAGAATTCCTCCTGGCAACTTCTTTCCTCAACACAGTTCCCATGGAGACACACTGAGGTTGTTCTCACCTTACACAGTGAGGTGGCAAAGTTGGACCTCCGTTAATTTTAAGGAACTACACAGAGTCCTCCACCTAGTAACTAAAGCATCTCCAAAAAATAGTTTCTATCGCCAGCCTAATTGTCCAAAAGACAGTCAACAACAAGAAAAATGTGGTTTGCAAGTGGTGTTACTTCCCTCTATGGAAGTATGGACATTTATAACATTTAATAACATTTATAGAGCTAAACAGCAGCAAAATCCAGTGTGTGGTGGCTGGGAGGGCATGGCAGAGGGTCAGCCTGGCAAGCACCTGGTGGGAGCTGACTTCACATAAGAGGCTCTGTATTTCTGAAAGCTCAGCAGCAGAATTTTCCTCTCAATATGCAAACAGGCACTTGGATTTTTCCTTGATGGAACTGGCAATGAAATCAGAAGGAAAACTCACGGTAAAAAGGGCCACTTTTCAGGAAAACAAACGTGAAAATAGAGTCACAGCTCAGCCTCACCTTCTGCGTTGAGACCTAAAGCAGAAACAGACTGAAAGCCTTGGATGAACTACTTCCTGAGAAATTAAGGCCCATTTTTAATCCTGAGCACTACATAGAGGATTTTGCTTTCTGTGTATGTTGTTTTTCTTGACTTCTTTCCCCCTAATCAGCTCTCCTATCTGTCCAAGGTGTTTTGTAGCACACTAGTGATTCAGGCGGTAGAGCCAGATAAATAACTGAGTTATTATCTTTATAATAAATCTCTTTGTAATAAATGCACCTTGTAGCTTGATTTACAGCAAAATCCTCCTCCTCCTCATACTTCCATGATGAGACCTACTTAAGTCAGTGAGACTAGTCATGATGACAAGATAATTAAGTTTTTAGTACAACTCTGGTTAGTGAGCAGAATGCAGTTCTGATATAATGCATCTACTAGCTCCAGTCTGATATTCAAAAGGTGTTGGTGATTTGGGTATTATTCTTAATGTGCTCTGAAAAAAAGCACATTTTTTACATTAAAGCATTAAACCCCATATAGGACGCAATTCAGATCATCTTTTAAATTAAAGTGTTTCTTTTGGAATGGCAAAGTTGAAGTTCAGCCAGCCTAGCAGTGACACCTGCAAACTGACAGCCAAACCCCCCTACACCAAAATCGAAAGATTTGCATGAATGTGTTTTAAAATGACAGGAGACAGGAATTGGAGCTTCTAAGCAAGTTAGACTAAAATTTTAAGAGTGAAATGCCTAAAAATAGGCCCCTGAATGCATAGTTAGGCACCTATATAGAGACTGCTTGATTTTCAGTTGTTCTGATCACCCAGAGCTCCCATTAACGTCAGGAGCAACTGTGGATACTCAGCTCTTCTAGAAATCAAGCCACTTTTATTCAAGGGTCTAAATATGGATGTCTGCGCCCAAGTTTGGGGGGAAAAATACAAAAAATAAAAAAGAAGTCTGGGTTTTTTTTGCTTTTTTTTTTTTGCTACAGAAGACATTTTATAAAAGAGAAGTAATAGCCAAGTTTCATTCTCCTTTCCCCTTACAACGCTTGAAACTGAATCAACAGAACAATTAATAGTGCAACACATCTGTGCCAGAAGATTTTGTCTGAGGTGAATGGAAATCTATTCCAAGATCAGTAGCTCTTAATTAGCAATCTGAAACATTCCATAGATATTTCACATTCTCCGACTGCAAAGTGTTACCAGGCCACCTAAATCTTTTTCATAGTATTTCAGTGTTGCCATTAATAAGCTTTTCAGGCTGGTCTGAGGAACTTTGCAAGATTAACTTTGCAAATCTGTAAGTATTAACTATTTAACTATTTCAGAAATGCCATTTTCTTCTGCTTTTGGATCAAGTACAACCAGCAGACTTGAGCATATTTTTAAATACCATAAACTGTGAAGAAGGGAGAATTAGGCCTTTAATTCTGTCATATGCACTTGGTTGTCAGAAGACTTCTGAATGCTGTTTGCCTAAAGACCTCTTCTGTAAAAGTGATCCTGAGTTGGTTTTGTGTCTAAGCCATTGCCAGTTCATGCTGAAGTGCATAAGAGCCAGTCACATGATAGAAGATCTGCAAGAAAAAAAGAGAATTTATGATGGAATTATATATGACTATAAAGCTGCAAGTGTCAAGGAAGCAACAAATTAAAGGCATGCTAGATGAAGATGATAGATATTTGTTTGTGTGTGTACATAAAATATGATGTAATATCCCTTAATATATTTGTTTGTAGGATATAAACTAAGGGCTCTTGCCGCTGTGTTTGGAAAGAAAAAGTAAAAAGCAAAGACTCTTGTTGCTCTCAACTAAGATTTCAAAAAGAGCCAGGTAGAAGTCAATGCTTTCCTCTGTCATCTGGTTTAGACTACTTCAGTATGTTTGCTTTATTGAACATAATGCCTGGGACATTTTATCTTCCATGTTTCTAGGCAGCATAGTACAGAAGAGCTTTGGTCATGGCTGGGGCATTTGTGCAATCCCTGGCAGATAAAAGATACAACCCTTAAGAAATCAGGACAAATGGTGCAACACAATCACTGGCTGTGTTCTAACACCCAGCAGTGATGGCAGTGGCAAGGAGAAAGCTCATGCTGCTCTGTCATAACCAGGGACATAATTTTAGGTCAAGAGTGAGGCAGAGGGAGAAAGACAGTATTATTCTCATTGCAGGAGCGAGCCAGGGGTTTTCAGCAGTCATGAATATTAACCTGACACCTCTCAGCTGTTCTATATTTCTCAAAACATGTCAGTATTTCAGTTGCTAGGAAAGGTAAGGAAAGGGAAAAGACTGGTGCTTTTGTCCTCCCTCAAATCCCCCATACCTCATGTTTTCCCAGCAGCAGCAACAGGATAATGACTCTCGGATATTTTTCTTGGTTAAAGGTAGTATCACCTCTTCTCCTGGGATTAATGAACATGGGAGCCAAGTCCAGAAGCCCCCAGGTTTTGGCAGTGCCTATGACACTACACTGTTCCCAATCATACCACATCCTTTGGGTGGGTACCCTGTGCAAGTTTCTTCCCCAGGGAACAACTAACATGTAAAAAATGCTCTATCAGCAGCACCATACATAGAATGAGAGGTGAGTGTCTCCACAGGGATGGAAATACACCGTGAGCAGTTGTGGCACAGTGACACAAAGGGTCTGTGAGGTCCTGTGAGGCTCAGTCACAGCCAGGAGTGAAGGGGACAGCACCGCCATGCATTTGCAAAAGACTCTGTACATGCACAAACTGAGCCCTTTTTGCCCAAATTGTGTAAAATTTTACACTGCAAACATGGCCTAGACCATGGTCAGCTGCTCCAACATCAGTGTCCCAGATGCCTGTAATGACAGCTCAAACCTAAAGAAATACTGAGCTGGAAGTGAACCTGTCATTAATAATGAATTAGATGGATGTTCCACTTCTGCAAAAGCAGTAAGCCAGGACATTTAGAAAGATTACTTTTGTTCTCCTCAAGTTGTAAGCTGCCAACAACCAACCTGTTGCTCAATGTCTCCCAGCAAACTACTGGCACCCAGGCGGAAGAGCTCTGGGGTCAGCCACTCCACTCCCAGCTCCTCCTTCACCAGCATTAGCCAAGTAATAGCTTCTTTGGCTGTCCTAATGCCCCCAGCAGGTTTAAATCCAACCTTTAGAGAGAAAAAACAAAATAGAACAGCAGTCAATGTTTGTACACCTGCAGCCTCAAAGTGCCTGTGATGTAACAGCTCTGCCTGGCAAGGGCCTGACTGCAAACAGGACAAGATCTGGACTAGCACTGGGAGCTATCAAGCCTCAGCCATCACTGCCAAAGATAACATTGCTGAGGGAGCAATACTTTCCACCCCTGTGCACCTTCTCAGGAGCTGGGCTTGAGGTCTTATGGGAGTACTTTGCCTATAGTACAAGGGATTTAGGCAGTGATGCCATGAAGATTTTTTGCCTTTTCTTTTATACCCCTGTTATACCTTTTTACAACTTCTGTATTCTCAGTGCTTTTTGCCTACATTCTTGGACTTGTTTGTTCAGCCAGGACACTAAACATTTTAGAAGCTTTGTAGTTAGGGATCAGTGTGCCCCAGAGCCCAAGGTCCTCTCCAGAACACATTCTGTAAACCAAGATAGAACCATCCAGGGGAAGGTTCCTTGGGAAGGGGGGCTCATTCAAGCCTCTCATTGGGGAATCCTTGATAGATCTGCTAATTAGTAACACCTAGAATGTTATACCAGATCTTTTGGGGTGGGCATTTTGCGGGGTGCATTTCAGTGCATTCGACCTGGCCGTGTGCACCTAAGGATCCTTAAAACACCAAGGTAAAATCCCTTTTTCCCTTCTAACCGTGTTTGACTCTTGATTTTAACACCAGGAAAAACATCACCAGGACTGGGATAGCTGCATAATCACACAGTGCCCATGTCATAATCACCTACTGCCAATCTAATTCCAAATATAGAACAACAAATACACAACAATAACACCGAAGATGCTGCTTTTGAGGCAACTGACTTTGGACAGCAGTGAGAGCTGGTTGTATTTTATAAAAAGCCCGTGCAGCAGAGTTACACATGATTTGACTGTACATTCAAATGTACCAGATGTTTTATTTTCACTAAAATTTTCCAAACAGGAATTAAATTAGGCCTGTCTTTATCAAAAATTGAAAGCTTTGTGCTTCACAGGAACTGCAAAACTTCTGTCCCCCCACCACAGGCTGGATATGCTTTCAGTCATTCGGTGCGAGATGTGTGTCATATCTGAAGGTGAACTGCCATGTCTGTAAAGGCATAAACACCAAGGAAAACTTATCTTTGAGGTAAAGCATGTCTTGAATCCTGGGATGGACCTGCTGTGCACTTGGCATACACCCCTAATGCCAGTCCTTTGGTTATGTGCCATTTAAACACGTCTCATCCCAAGAGAGAGCGTGTGACACACAGCTATCAAATCCCTCATCAAAAATGCCAAAATGTTGGCCTGGAGCAGCTACCTAAACTCTTGAAAAACAAGGAGAATCAGGAAAAATTCTTTCTGCATTAAAAAAAAAAGTAAATCTGAACAACATGTAGCACACAGTGATTCTCCCTATGTTTTCTCCTGCCATTAACCTTCACATTCGGCAAGAATTATCTTTTTGGTTCTTTATGTAAGCTCCTGAAACCTCACTGCATCGAGGATTTCTTTGTGCCTTATGGATATAATAGCGGAATCAGAAAGTATCTGTTTTTAAATGTGTTTGGTAATCTTTTTAATATAGTGATTTCAGGACCAACAAACACAGAATAAATCCTTCTCTCATGCTGGAGCTTTGTGATAATGGCATATTTCCAATAAGATTAAAAGGAACAAAAGCAGGAAAAGCTTGATAAATCCAAACCACGAAGACTGTGTTTTTGTGGATGGACAAATAGATGTGTGAGTGTATGCAAACATCTGTTAACATTAGATTTTCAAGAAGAATTTAAAGCACAGCAACTGGAAAAGCATCTTCTAGACAATAAGCAAAAAAAGTTGGAATGTGTTTTCTTTCCCTCAGGAAGAGGAATTCTAATGAAATTTGAATTTAGATTTCTTCCTAGAAATGCTACATCTCTTTGAGATAGTCTGTGGCAAAAACAAGTAAAACAGAGTTAATAAGAGAATTAAAACCATCATTCAGAATTCGTTCCCCTTTTAGCAGATTCTGAAAGCTCTTTTCTTTGCAAAAAAAAGCTGACAAAGACAAGCCTGTCCTCTCCTCCATTTACCAGCTTTCCAAACAGCACATCTGACTGCCATAAAAACGTAAAAAGGAAGGGGGGTTGGAATTTAATTCAAGAGCAGTACAAAGTCCAGCTACCACTTTCCTGCTGTTTCACAGCATTTCATTATTTTGCTTAATAAGTTCATCTCCTCAAGAATTTTCTCTTCACCTTACATTATTAAAAGTAATAAGTTTTTCTGGATTGGGGGTTTTCCCAACAGAAAAACCAATTTATGTATGTCCTTCAATAATGACAGGAAAAGATTATTTCCCATTATACTGCACACTTTTCATATCACCACCACAGCTTATCAGTCAATAAATGTTACTCTGCAACTTGTTCCTTTCCTTGAAGAAGTTTAATTTCTGTATTAACCTGTTTTTCCCAGGCAACGCCTTGCTAGAAAGCATCCCTACAGCAGCAAAATTAGTTTGTTAAAGAAACCATTTAGAAATTTCTTGCCACTGATAATATTGTCTTCAGTTAATAAAAGTACATAAAGTCAGTTTACATCTAATTCACTGACACACACATGCACACGGACACGAGCACTTATTCTTAACAACACATTTCATACCATGAATGCGTCCTTTGAAAGCAAAAGGTGAATTCAACATTTATATCCAATTATGGGGACAAAGCTGTGTTAATGCAGCAGGGACCAACTTGTGGCACACAGCTCGTGCAAGCGGCACTGGTGCCCGGGGGAGCTGCCTCATGCTGGGCAGTGATGGTGCTCCCACAGAAACAAGACTATTGGAGCTGCTCCAGCTGTTGTGTGGCAGAGAGAGGCAGGCTGGGGAAAGGAGGAGTGGGGATAACCCAGGGATCCATGCTGGCCTCATCTAGATGGCTACAGAGAGTAGATGGACACACCTCTAACCTGGTGTCACACGTTGCTCAAGGCCCAACAGACCCTAGAGCCATCTCAGCCCCCATCCCACTGCTCATCCCACGTCCTGACATTGTACCTTGCAAGGCCACCTGTGGAAGGGACAGAAGGATAAGCTAGAGAAGGAGGGAAGGGTGGCCAGAAATGGGGAGAGGCTCTTAGCTAGAGATGTGGCTTCTTCTCCTGGTGCTGAAGGTGAGGACCAAGCCCACTGCTGACCACCAGCACCAGATCTAACTGGCAGCCCCCACTTGCCCACGGATAAATGAAGTGAGAGGTGGCTTAAGCCCTCCTGGGAATCTCCTCCCTTCTCAATATTTCAGCACAAGGATGAATGCACAGACAGTTCATTGCTGTACATTCCCCTTTTCTCCACTGACCTCGCTCTACAGCGACCTGATCAATAAACATTAAGTACCAGGACATAATGTTCTTCCAACCCCTGTCCCCTCTCTCCTTCCTTCCATCCCAGGCAACGGGATACAACTGGATCTGCCTCCTTGCCCCCTTGGAAAGCATCTCTGGCAAGGGAAGAAAGAGCAAAATGCATCCCTTGGGCTGCCAGAACAAAGTCAGGAAATCCAGTTGTGTACACTGGAGAGACATGATGGCTCTGAATTTGTACAGCTCTGCTGAGGTTTATGGGCCCCCCCCAGCCACTGCCAGCCTGAGATTCGCTCTGTTATTAGTGGACATCCCCACTTAAATGGTGAAGCAAAATTCAAATCCAAATGCAGCAGGGAATGCTTTGATTGCATGAGCTTTTATGGAATGAAGTAACAGCTCTTCAAGGGAGAAAAGACAAAAGCAGAAAAAAAAAAATAAAAGGAATATTAGCAAATCAATCCTATTACATTCTTATTTCTTTCTGAATGAGCCTGTTTGGTTAATTTGTACAAAGGAAATGAGAACTACCTTGTAGCCAGTTTGCCAGTAGTATTCCTTAATGGCTCGCATCATGACTATGCCAACGGGAAAGGTCGCATTTTCCACCTCCTTTCCTGTAGATGTCTTTATAAAATCGGAACCTGAAAGGAAGTAAAATGTTTTATAGCAGTTTTAGAACAAGAGCCCCTCTGCACATACAAGTTCACAGCCTCCTGTGATGCCCTCCTGCTTCACAGCAATTCTGAAGCATTCCTCTACACGTATGTCCCCATGGTGTATATAAATCAACATTTTAGTATTTCCACAAGGATCTTTGAGATAGAAACTATTTTAATCAGGTTTTTTTTTAATTTAACTTTGCATCTACTTAGTCTCACATTTGCCAGTCTGGTATTGCATCTCCTGCAGCTGTTTTTAAGAGAAGGGAAAGATACCTCAGATGTGTTTACTAAACCAGCTGTGTAATACTGTAAACCAAGGGAAAACTCCCCTTTTATGCATTTTGCAATCGTAACATTGCAAGTTACTACACTGAAAGCCACGCTCTGATTTAATGCAGTTACAAGGTCAAAACATCTGCATTATTTAAAGAACAAGAGTTAGCCTTGGCTTATTTTTTTCTGCTTTCTCACTTGTGAATAACATTCTTTACTGCCTGTCTTAATACTTGTGTAACGTTCTTGGGTATTCTTGCTGTTCTGCCTTGGCTTGAAAGAAATCCTGAAGTACAGTGTAAGAAAAAGCTAAGAAACTAACAAAAAATAATGAGCCTTGCAGTGCATGATCCAGCATTGACAGAATACAATGAGAAAACTTCTTTAATTTCATTAGGACGCACTTCATCCCTAGGAACCTACTTCTTAGAAAAGGTGTACTGTGGGATCATTAATTATCAAAAGTAATTGGGAGAAGAAGAGGGATAATTCAAACATCATGTAGTAGTGCATCATCCACTTAAGTCAATTGGAACTGCATCTGCTTCCACTTCAAATTTGGCTTAGGGTCCATTTTGTCTCTTATGTGAATGATGATGCCTCTACAACATCCCCTAGAGTAGGGACAGGGAGTTTCAGCACCGGCTCCAGCTAAGGAGTTGCCTTGGCTACATTCTGTGTGCTGCAGCACACTCCAGAGAGTGTCTCCTGATGGCACAGCTGACTGGCACACAGCTGGGTCTCAGCCTGATGGCAAGGCAACACAAAGCCAGGCATGCTCCTGTGGCTGATTTAAACACAATCAAATGGTATCACAAACTTTGGGGTTTCTTAGACCACAGTTTTCGCTGTAGGCTTCCAGACTAGGCAGCATCTCAGCCCAGTGGTGATTCAATTGCACCCTCCTGTGACAATTTCCACTCTGGAGAGAAACAGCTATTTGCAAGAAGGATTCCAACTCCAGGGAAAGTGCAATGTGCAAAAGAGGCAGTTAATAGTTGATAGAGCTTTGCAAAGAACGGAGCACACAGGAGAGACAATTGAGTTGCACATTTCAGAGCTGCCCCCTTCCAGAGAGACACTACGAACATCTGATAGTCACATTAAAACAAGGAGCAGTGGAAGTGAAACTTCAACATCACCAAATTATATTTTTAATTTCCCTTTCGAAATGTAGCACTTAAAGTCCTTCAGTGCAATACTTCATTTTTTTTCTACTATAAGGTAAGTCAAAGCTTTTATAAGTCTTATAATTACAAGTCTCTATGGTACAGTTTCATTAAAAACTTTCATTAAACAACAGCTGCCCTTGTATATGGTCTTCTAATCAATTTGGTCAAACAGAATGACTTCTAATCAGCTGTTGATAAAAATAGAAGATGAAATTTTAATTCTAATAGATTAACCACAAACTCAAGATAGTCTTCAAAATCCATCTAGTTCTATTCTCCAGTGGATTTAACGACTATTCAGCAACTCATTACTAAATAGAACAAGATGAACATTTTCCAGTTCATTAAAGAAATGTACTATGTATTTTTGCATTGTCCTCATGATTCGTTACGGGGAGTCTTAATTACAAGATAATGGATAATGGTTATTAAATGCAGACTCCAGTAATGAAGCTCTATTCATTTGCGAGCCTCAGAGACTGCAAAGAGGGGAAAATAAAATTACTAGCTTCAAAAGATTAACGGATCAAATTATTATTCAATTTTGAAAATCTCATTCAGACTTCATAGAAACAAGAAGAGATTAAAAACTAGTATTAGTACAAAAGTTGTGCATTTATATATTTATTTTTAAATAATATCTTAAGGCTATTACCAGAATAATCAGCTTTAGATGTGATTATTAGACAAACATACAGCCAATTTAGTAGCATCCTCTAACAATGAAAACAATACATTTTTCTTTCCCGAACAAATTCTTTTTATGACACAAGAGCTTGCTAGCAGGACTGCAGGCAGCCCCTTGCAGAAGACAGAGGACCCACACCAGCACAGAGAGCCACAATGGAAGGTGCTATTAACTTTTGGATTTCAGCAATGAAAAGGGGGATTTAAAAATCAAGCCCTGCCATAAAAGGCACCTCATTTAGCAGACCTCGTGCCAACCCTGTAATAATAAGGGAGTTTCACCCAGTCTATTTCTTATTTAAGTTTTCAAAGACAAGTCTAAGGAATTAAGTTCAGAAGGAGTTTCACCTGGAAATTTAGGTGATGATTTAGAAACCTGAGTTTTATCACCCATCTTCTCATGTTCCTGTGAACGTATACACTCAAAAAATCAAGGCTAAGGTTAAAATACATGCTGGATGGCTTTCCCCTTCCTTAGAGTAGATTACACGATTCAATGAAGCATTAAATCCAACATTTCACAAAATTAGTTATTCAGGGTAGATTTCTAGGCCTAGTGAGCCTGGAAAAGACCACACTCCCTACTTCCATTTTCCAATGTGAAGCCACACCAGTACATTTCCTTCCAAGGCAGCAAGTCATGTAAGACTCACTGAACCAGGGAGATAGGACGAGCTCTGCTTAGAACGTGGTGCCAGTAACACCAAGGCTGTGGGTTCAACACAAACAGGCCATTTACCTCAGAGGAAGTCCATTACATTATTTCTGTTCTAGATACACAGCCTCGTTTATGGTGGCACCTGAACAAAGTTGCAGAGCTGAGGTATCCAGAAGCTGAGGGACTTGCCCAAGGTTTCTCAGCAAGCATTTGGCAGGGCATGGATTGAATGCTCTGGTCTCCCAGAAGGTCAGAAGAGCTCCCAGAACTGGCCTGCCCTATTGCTATCCTGTACATCAACTGGAAACTCTACAAAGCTTTCCAGTCCACGTAACATTGAAGCAGAGCATGAGAAGTGGAGAATCTTATTTAGATGACAGCATCCAGGAAGCACACTCTGATTCCATAATTAAGCGATAAGGAATAATAAGCAGCATAGCAATCGTGGAGTAATCACAACCTTTTGGTTGTGAAGTGCTTCAAATGCCCTTGGGGAATGATTATCTCCTGATAACTACAGACTCTGTGTTGCTGCCTTAGTCTCAATAAAGAACAAAGATGTGGCTGGCAGTTTTAAACAATAGTTTAGAGAGAGATGCTTGCAGAGGGACAATTACACCGTGCTACTTTGTAAGTATTTGCAACGAGCACAAATATATCTTCATTGCTGCAACTGAGAGAACACATATCCTACCAAGACTTCCAGGACTGGTGGCAAAAAGTGGCACTCCGCTCAGAGGACCTGCAAAACCACCTGCTGTTTCTGCTGACAAGGTAGCAATGACAAAACAGTACCGTATCAAATGTGCACGAAGTCCCATTAGCAAGTCATCTTTCTATTTTATGAGCACCTAAACTAAGGGTCTTCAGATTCATACACAATTAGCCTTACTAAGGGTGACCAGGTTAACAACCCTCTGAAAATAAGAGGCAGGGCAAGATATAAAAGGCTAATGTAGCAGCTAATTCTTGTCAGCTGAGTTATCCTAATTGTCCCACTTACATGTCCTTATCCTGCCCCAGCAGCAAGATAAAATACATTCCCTGTTAGCTTAACTTTGCCATCCAGGAGAACAGAACACGAAGCTGTGGTAACTCACTTTAGCAGTGGCTCACCAGGCAGCTTTAGCTCCATGACACAAGGCCACGCTGCCAGACCACTTGGTTAGGTGCCTATGCTTTTATGTTTTCACACGCCTGTGTCTCAGCTACCATTGAAAAATGCTGGTTTATAACTTGGTCTGTTGAGACCTGCCCATTTTTTGCAACTCCTTTCAGAAAAGTACCTGCACAGAGGGGAAAAAAAATCCCATCCCAGGGCTCCACATTTAATGTCTGTTTACAAGTAAGACAACCTTTTGAAAACCCATCCTATCATCCCAGCTTGGTTTCCAAGACTCAGAATGGATGCTGCCTTTCTTGTACAGCACCTCCAGGAGCAGGGGTTCTGCAGGCCAAACGATGCCCTCAGGAACACTTACACATGCACACAAAGGGACAAATTATTAAGTCCATACTTATGCAAAATTCCCTGTAGATGAAGTCTGAAAGAATTCAGCATTGCTGAATTATGCACAGCTTGCTAATGCACTGTTACAGTGCCTACCACAGGTCTCCACAGAATACTATTACTTAATTAGTA
>NW_008236487.1:3184870-3194665 GCF_000691975.1 Corvus brachyrhynchos | reverse complement strand
GTTGCTCGGCTACATAGCACAGGCACTTGCTATTTTTAGAGCATTCCTTCCAATCCAATCCCTGTGTGGCACGGAGAAAGAGAAGATAAGTAATTGACACGTGCTCCGGGTGCAAAGACCACAGCTGGAATCGCTGTCACTGGTGGCACCTGGCTTGGAGCCACCCTGAAGCACAGAAGGAAACATGCTCCCAGTCACCTCCCCACATTGCCATGCAGAAGCGGTGCTGGGAGATGCCAAGGTGCAGGAGTTCAGGCAATTACGTGCTGCTGGAACAGCCCCTCCTCTTCCTCTCCAAAGAGGAAGCAGCAGTATATCCTCCCAGGAGTGAGACGTGGGACAACAAAGAAGTTTAACGAATTCCTGTATTGTTATCTGCTTGTAAAATTTCATGTCTCTTTGCCATGATCTCGTTTTTCTCCTTCAAAAGGGTGTACCACATACTACACCCAGGGGTGTTACAGTGTATGACCTACGTTAACCTTACTTCTGTTTGCAGATGGCATTACTGGAACCACTGAAGCAGTTTGCCTAATGACACATGGCCAGCCAAAGGCAGAAAGAAGAAATAAATCAAGACATCCCAACACCTAATCCTAACCTTACTATCACTGGGAAAAACCAGACCTTTCTCTCAGCTTACCCACTTGCAATGCTGTTTCCTTTACAAGCCATTCTGTGGGCTATTTTTTGCCACGCTCCTGATTTCGAGCAAGATTCAAAACAAAAGAGATATCAGGAGAAATCTCCTCCCTAGCTCAGCTTGAGAGCGCAGCACGCTGCACCCAGGGCAGGAGGCAGTGCTGGTGGCACAGCTCTGGCCCCAGATTCCCAAACCCATGGCCCCCTCCAGCACTTACTGATGAAGCAACAGAAAGATTGGCCTCTCCTTTCAGACTGAGCACAAGCACTGGTTCTCAGCACTGAGCCACGTGCTCTGGCTAGGATGGGTGGAAAAAGCAAAGTGCTGTGGGAGAAACCGGACTTGATTTGAAAATCTCCCCCTTTGAGCTTCCTTTGCAAACGCTGAAACACATTGCATCACTTTTCTTGTTCACACTTAAATTAACCTAAGCAATGATAAACTATCTTAAACTGTGATATAATTAAAGCAGCACTGGTCTAGGTCAGGCTTTTACCCTCTTGGCATTCTTGGTTTTGGATCAATACATCTCAGCCTCTCAAAATGTTGTCCAGCACATGACATATTACAGACTGAGGCTGAAACCCTGATGTATCTACCAGTAATAGCACTGCAATTTGGAAGAAAATAATAAATATGCATGATGGCTTAGAATCACAGCACAACATGGCATATTGCATTCCATGTTTTAGCAACCACATTTGGCTTTGTGCTTTTTAACGTTGGTAACAACTTTGAAACAAATATGTTAACGTTAAATCTCAGGTACACTTACGTATTGTCTATTAGCTCGTAACAAAATTACTCAAATTGAAGAAATAGCTGTTTAAAATCAATTTGGAAATACTCCACGCTGAATAAAGCAAGTAGAAAATCAGTCTACTTTATCAAGAAGGTGCTATGAATTTTAAAGATTGAAAAAAATCCACCATACATAATACAGCCAAAATCATGGCACTTCAATGTCATTCTGAGTGTTTTTCAACACTTGATGTAAAAAGCAGTTTAAGATTCTGTTCCTACTCTTACCCAGAGAAAGGTAGGATTGATTTTTGAGCTTTAAAAGTCTATGTCTTAATGCCACAGTCAGAACCTGTCCAGCATGCAGCCTCTTTGTCATGCAGACGACAAACAGCAGCATCAGCCCCTCTTCCACACTGTTCCCTACAATCAAAGGCAGCTGGCACAGGTGAAGGCTTCAGTACCAGGGGGATTTCCAGGATCAAAGGTATTCTCCTTGAGCAATTGGAATGGTCAATGTTTGGCCTTTTGGCTTTGCCTGAAAATCAAAAAATATAAGGTGCCAGATCTCACCAGACTCATCTGTGATCTGTTTGTTTCCACATGGCTTTTACAAATTAGGTAGAATAGATGTCTTGGGGGCTTGCATAGAGGGATGAATATTCCACTTCGGTGATCATGTGATTACTAGGAAAATGTGAAGCGCTTTTAGCTTATTTTTTATGACACCCTAACGTCTTCAACACCAACAAGCTGCAAACACATAGATTTTATCATGGACTTCCTGGATTCCCCTGATGCAACAAATATCCAAAGGGTAACACCCTGGATGGCCTTACCTATACATAAGGCATCACAATGCTTGTTTTTAAAGGGCATCAGTCTTACTTAAAACTCCTGCTCTCCAGAAGATTTTGCCCCTCAGAGTGTTGCCTTTTTTTTCTCCACCTTGATAATTTGGCATCTGGCAAAACTGCAAAAGCCCACGTGTGTAGGCTGCAGTGTAGGTGAGAACTTCGAGGTACAGGCAGATGTTTTCACCACTGTCAGTGGGGTTGTTTTGCAATGTTTCTAACTCTTCAGGCAGCCTGAATACCAAAAACCTGCCAGCTCCCTTCAAAGAAAAAAACAACCAAAACCCCTGACTGTGCAGCCACACTCCAAGCAGGAGGCACCTCTCTGCTGGCGGTCAGGGAAAGACACTTCTGGTTTTTTAAGAAATCCTTTTTTCCTCCCATTGCATTATTAACAATGCTTACATGGCAAAACTAACAATTTTGTTTCAAAGGGATGCCTTATGAAGGTGTGCTGCTGATCAATCCAGTCTGAGTTTTCTGGCATAGTATCTACTGAGCACTACTTGAATGAAGGAAATTAAAAAAGACCAGTAAGCACCATCAAAAACAGGCAGCAACTCATAAAAAGGTATTTAATATGCCAGGGCATTGTTTCTTCACCTCCCTTTGTCAACAGCCCGTGTGCTGATCTTACCACAGACTGCAATTATGGTGAGCATCTCAAACCAAAAGCACCAACAATCTGATTAACTGCATGGGTTTGGTTAAAGAAATAATTGAAACTGATAGAGAAATGCTGATCTCACCAGACCACTGGCAAAACAAAGATGATATTCCAGTCTTCAAATCCACATTTTATATAAAGGTTTTACATTTTTAAAAACTTACACGAAATATATATTATCATTTTGAACTTTGGCATTCCATTCTTTTTACTGAAATACTGTGAATCAAAGAAATTGAATATCAAACTCTCTTTGTGTTAGATGTGTATATATATCCTCATAGGTATTTAGTGGCAAGTTATTAAATGTCACTATTCATTGAGACAGTACATTTTATGTCTTCCTTACAGAAAAAAAACCCCCATCTATGTAAAATTTGCAGCAATATTTCAGAGCCTCGCTCTGGTCTCAATGACTTCTTCCCTCACACGTTCAGAAATAGAGGTGGTCAAGCAGAACATCCCCTGTGTTCTCCTGAGCTGTCGCGTGCCAAAGTGCAGAGGCAGCGACGGTGTCAGCGTCGCACCAGGAGGTGCGACCACCCTGTCTGTACCTTTCCTTCTGGCATAAACAGCACAAAAGCGGCGAGGAATTCTGTGTTCAGCAACGTCAAATCCCATGCAAAGGTACCTGGTAAGTATTTATGTTGGAAAATGTGGTTCTGGGGTGAAGTACAGCAGTGTTACATATCCCTTATCTATCAACTAAGCACTGTATTCACATCCGTGGAGGGCTTTAAGGCCCCCAGACATTAGCCCAAGGCAAAACCACATTGTCTCCATTTAATTACCTATCTTTTCATACTGACTGTGATCCAAATGACTGAGTTAAACAAAATGGTTACTAGTAACAGGAGACCATTGATAACCAGCAAGCTGAGGTGGGCGTACGTGCACAGAGTTCAAAAGAAAATGATGCTGCTGCATGCTGTTTACTTCTCCAGTATGAATTTATAAAGTGTATTAGCACGAATTAAAAGGATTAAAATCCCAGGAACCAATGAAGTCAAAGAGAAATAGAAAATGGATTCAGTCCTAAAAAGATAAAATTATTTAACAACTTATTAAAACAGTTCATCATTGTAATTAAAATCCAAGTGCCTAGAAAAAAGTGCCACAAGAAAGGTAATTATTTATGAGGAGACTTTAAAAAGCCATTCATAGTGAATTTGGGAGAGAATCAGCCTGAAAGAGTTGGTAGTAGAAAGAAATTGTTTGTTTATTCATAAAACTTATTTTGGTCTAGCCTACCACTAAGAATCCCTAACATCTGCTCAATGGCAGCTGTAAGTAACATTAGGAACACTCAGCCAGTTTATATCTTTCCTTTTTATTAAAAAGTAAACAGGTCTTTTTAAATTATTCACTAGTAAATTAACATAAAAATCAGTGCTGTAGCTAACCACATTTTGTGGAAAGGCATCTGCAAGCTTTGCATGATCACGATGATCTCAATCTTTCTACATTTCACTGACTATTTTACTCTTTATGTGATGTCCCACCTAATTTAGCAAATGAAAACGTAGACAACTCACAAGCCATACAGGAGGCACAGCCATGAAAATACAAAATGCACCACTGGTACCTCAAAAGCCACATTAGTTGCCTCCTTCTGACTTTAACTGATTCCGTTCTTACCTTTCCTTTGCCTTCCGCTGCATAAAAATTCCCCCTCAAATAACCTCAGATCTCTCCTGCTTCTGTCTTTCAGGAACAAGACATTCATTAGACAGGAAGGAGCAACAAAATACAGAGGTGTTACTAATCAGTAATTATTTGTTCTCATCTGCAGCACTTTTATACATAGGTGACAAAGTGCTCTGCGTGTTCCTGTGTTTCACTCCAAAACTGTGTTCTTATGACAGTAAAAAAAGGCACAGGAATACTTCAAACCTAAAAGCTTCTCTTTACCTCTGAATAACTTTTTTTTTACTTAATCTCATCAACATTTTAGAAGAAAAATATTTTACTTTCCTTCTGAGTTCCTCTCCCAGCTTCAGTGCTTACTTCATAATACAAACAAGTCCCTGCAAATGAACTCACCAAGAAGTTGTTCAAGGGCATGGAGTAGCTATGTTTATTTTACTAGGATATTTTTGTTTTACTTCAAGGGAAAAACCAAGCATTTCTGCAGTGCTCTCTGGAGGCAGTTAATTTAAAGCTGAGCTGTAATTCTAACCCAGGCACTGGAAATGGCATTGTTACAATAGCACAGGGTCCATCCAGCTGAAGTTCCTGAGGAGTCTGCCTTGAAGCCACAACCATGCTGCAACTGGCAACCAAGCAAGCTGCTGAGAAGCTGAATTTGCTGAGATCCAGAGCAGCTGCAAACACAGTGCCTGATTACAACATAAACCTAACTAGTTAGCTATCAACAGTATTTATGGTATCATGGTAGCAGAGAACCAGCTGAGACATGCCAGCCCTCCTCTTCCTGGGGACTAGGAGACCCGAGAAACACAGCATCCCTTTCCATCATACCCCACCAAGCTGCTTCCTCATCCTGGGGGTCAGCTTTGTTCCAAAGCTCCATTTATGAGTAAGGCTTTGTGCTTCCTTTGAGTTCTCCACAGGTTCACTTTCCAGGACTAGCGGGAAGGAGGCTTTTGAAGATACACGACTCACAATTTTGTATTCCATAATTTAAGTGCAACGTGACGCATGGAACATGGAACATCATCCCTTGTTTCCTTTTTGGTCCGTTAGAGGTGAATTAACAGATCTTCATGACAAACTGCAAGACTTCACTCCTTCACTCCTCTGATGTTTGGGATAGGCTAGTAAATTGGACATTGGATTTGCAACATGACTACAAAGGTGATGGAAAGAAGATGTTCTACTCAAGAAGAGGTCCTGGTATCACCGAGGAGGAATCTTTTCTACATCTCAGATTTAGGGAGAACTCAACTTTAGAAATCAGCTGCAGTTGTACACTGCAGGGAAATCACTTTGTAGCCTGAATGCTAGCAGGAAAGAAACATCAAAGGTACAAAAGACAATCAGCTGTCAGATCCCTGTTGATTTGCCATGAAGACTATGGCCTTTGCTGTCAATTTTGTCTTTGAAAAATTCCCTCAGAATGAGGACTACTACAGAAACCTCTGGTAAAGCTATTGTCTCTAGTAACTGTAAAGTAAGCACAGGCAGAAATCTTCATTTGTCTTACCCGAGAGACGCTGAATTCTAAAACTACAATTTCTGAAAAGGAATAAAAAAAAAAAAAAAACAACAAAAAAACAACCAAACAACAAAATCAAATCAGGAACATTTCCCAGAGGATGAAATTCCAAAGTATAGTGTCAAAGAAGGGAATATCTTCCGTTCTTTCCAAAATCCCCCCAACACAATTTGAGCCACAAGAATCAAGAGGAACACAGAATGGCTGGGAGACAGACCCCAAGTAACCCAAGTACCTGCCAAGGAAATTCAAGTTCCTTGTATAACTCATCAAAAACACTGCAAGCAACCACAGAGGCAAGCTGGAAGAGTCTCTTTCCAAACGCCATTGTAATGAGCATATTTCTGAGTACTGCTATGTCCTATGTTCATGTTCTGATAGCAATCTTTTCCTTTGAGAACATGACTCAAATAGACTGACAAAGTCTGTTAGGCAGGCCTTTGGAATTCTGGTGAAAACTTGACATTTATAAGGAAGGAACAATGTCAAACACAAGCAGCCAGGAGGACCAACCATGTCCTGGGGGGCATCAGGCACAGCATCACCAGCCAGGCAAGGGAGGGGATTGTCCTGCTCTGCTCTGCACTGGGGTGGCCTCACCTCAAGTCCTGGGGGCAGCTTGGGGTGCCACAGCATAAAAAAGACATTAAACTATTAGAGAACATCCAAAGGAGGCCACGAGGATGGTGAAGGGCCTTGAGGGGAAGCTGTGTGAGGAGCAGCTGAGGGCACTTGGTTTGCTCAGCCCGGAGAAGAGGAGACTGAGGGGACACCTCAGTGCAGTTACAGCTTCCTTGTGAGGGGCAGAGCAGGGGGCAGGCACTGATCTCTTCACTCTCACGACCAGTGACAAGACTTGAGGGAACTGCATGAAGCTGAGTCAGGGGAGGTTTAGGCTGGATATGAGGAAAAGGTTTTTCACCCAGAGGGTGTCTGGGCACGAACAGGCTCCCCAACCGGGGTGGTCACAGCACCAAGCCTGACAGAGTTCAGGAAGCATTTGGACATTGCTCTCAGACACATGGTGTGACTCTTGGGGTGTCCTGTGCAGGGCCAGGAGCTGCACTCAGTGATGCTGATGGGTCCCTTCCAACTCAGTATATTCTGATTCTGTGATAAATGCATTTGCATTTGACCAGTCTCGTGTAGCTCAGTGAGGAATGAGTTCATGCAGCCCAGCAGTCAGCTGGGGTATTCAGTCTGTTTCTCTGCACTTCATCAGGTAACACTTCAAAATGCAGCATCAGCACCATTAGGACATGATTTGTTAAAAGCTCATGAATGTCTTTATATTGGTATCAGTGTATTTTAACATACAGCTTTATTAACATTCAGGTAAGGAAACAATCCATGCTCTCCTCACAGGAAACTTCTTGTTTCATAGTAACTAGTTTCTGCCCCACTTTAATGGTTCAACAGGTATTTCTCTTATATTTGTACTCATCTCTTGTTATGCCTCTTTGTTTTCACTGTGTCCTTGTGATTAAATGGGTAGATTCAAGTGAGTATCCAGAGCTTTTAAAATAACCTAATGATGTTCAAGATCACATATTCCTGTTGTATTTTTCCACTTAACACATTTCTCTTCAGAAGTCTAAATCCACATTGCTGCTGCCATGAGCAAGTATCTTCAAATTAGACAGGCACAACCACTAAGCCTTGATACCTTAAAAAGCAACAAAAAAATATCCAGGACCTGCAACCTTAAAATCATGCTTAGTTTATTTCCACATCTATATTAAGTTTCTGTTAAGGGACTGGATTTTCTAACTAGTGCTCCTACTTGCAGTCTCTTAAAAGATACTTCAATATTTCATAAGCCAATATAATATAATTGATAGATACAGTAAATTAAATATTTATTTCTATTTTTCACTGGTTTAGTAGAATTTAACACCTGCTGCTGACAGAATAAAAAAACCCAACCCGAAATATCAGAGAAATAAATAGTACCCAGTACATCTATTGATTTTACATAATATTTCCATGTTTTAAAATTGCATTCTCTCAAGCCATTACCTTCAATACCAGAGCTTCCCAGATGCAAAGTTTTTTGCCAGGAAGCCCTGTTATTTTGCTGGCATGTTTGAGTAGAACTATTCACTGTGCAACAATTTCTGAGTCTGAGGTGATATGAAACTTGAGAAGTTTTAACGCAAATTCTAACAGGTTATTTAACATAGAAACAAGGTTTCATTCATGGGGAAAATTAACCCAACAGGGGTGCTTTCTCACCTCTCTGCATCACTTGTTATAAATTGAAAGTATACCATTTAGATATTCCATAATTAACATGTTTTGGAAAGATCTCGAATATCAGCAAAAATAAAGTGCTATTCAGGCACTGAGGATAATTTGCTAATAGAAGGTTGACCCCTCTCAGCAGTGTGCTACTCTGTCAGTACCTGCCCACTCACTGCAACCTGCTATTCCACAACCAGTTCCAGAGGTTGAAGCATAAAGAATAGCCACTTTCTTAAAGGTCAAGGAGCAGAAATCAGCGTTCAAACCCTTCTCCTCACAGCAAAGGACAAGCCTGGGATTTCCAAGGAGCTGTCACACTCCTGCCCCTCCACAGCTCCACTTTGCTCAGTGCAGAGAGAACACCAAAGCACGACAGAACAGGCGTACGGGAAACATGGCAAAACTCTCCCATTTGGAAGAACATTTTGGGAAGAGTGCCACGAGAATGGCTGAAGGAAGGGGACCTCCCTGCTGCTCCTGTCCCCTGCAGTACACAAAGCATCAGCCTGGAGCTCTGCCGGCTTCCACCACCACTGCCACTCCCAGGGTTGGCTGTACAGGAAATCACAGCCAGCAGCTCCCGCCAGAAAATTTCCAGACCTTCTCTTGCTCCATTTCCCAATTTGAATCGTGACCAAGGGTATTTCATCTTCATGCACAAGCACAAAAAAATTTCTACCTTCTATCGAGAGGAACATATTTCTGTTTATATCTTAATTTACTAAGCCTCACAGAGGCTCTACAAAACGTGCAAATGTTAATTTGACACACAGAAAATCAGAGAGGCAAGGAGAGCTGTCAAAAGTGATGACATGCTGGAAGTCATTCTGCAACCTCAAACCCATCTTCTGGCTTCCTGATTTGGTGTTCTTCTGGTGAGAAGTGCTTGGAAATAGCAGAGTTTCTATTTGTAAGTGGGAATGGTTGAGAGAGAAAGTCAAGTGGTGGTGTGGGTAACACAAAAATCAAACAAACAGGTACAGAGCTGACAAGTCATCTGTTTTACACTGGTATTTCCTCTTTGACTTCGTTGGAGGGTGTATATTCTTATTTTCTGATTACAGGAGAATACCATTAATAGAACAGACCTTGCAGAAAATTAGCAGAGTTGCCAGGCATCCTGCTCTGACAAATAGGAATGGTCCCCGATAAAGATCTCCCCTCAGATACGGCTGTGTAGGCAGGCACAGCTCAGTAAGCACATAAATAAATGCATAACAAAATGCACCATTGCATGCACGTCTGGGTTTTTAACAAACTGCAAACAAATGAGGCTTCACTGTATGCACTCTAACTCTCTTCTCACTTCACAGACTCTTTGTATCTTTATTTTTCCCCCAACATCTTTGTTTCTCTTAAGTATTACTTCTGCCCTCTACTTACCCATGCAGGGTTCTGTTGACTCAACTGGAAAGACTTTTCATGAGAGCCTGCCCTAGCCTGTCTCAATCAGTTTCCATTCCTTCAC
>NW_008236487.1:3159335-3184679 GCF_000691975.1 Corvus brachyrhynchos | reverse complement strand
TCCCTACACATATATTACCGAGTTCCAGACAGATTTTTAAGTCTCATTTCACATTCCTTCAAGGTCTGCTTTACTCAAGCCCCTTTTTTTTTTTTTTTTTTTTTTTTGCTACTTGTCTTTGTACGGCCTCTCATCAGTAATTCAAACCTGAGGATATTGTGATTGCATTGTTGGAACTTTTCAACTCCAAGCTTATCTATCACGCCTACATTATTTCCAGTGATTAGCTGCAGTATCACTGCTAAGCTTGTAGGCAATTACCTCATTTAAGGGAGCATCCTTGTAGTGCCTTACTGAACATGCTGTTATCTGCATTTTCATACTGCCAGCTTTTTCATTTCTCCCCATTCTGTACCTGAACAAATGAAGTCACTTGGTTCTGTACCAACTTCTTTTAGGCTGATTGTATTTAAAGATACTCCATCTTTTGATCTTACTCCTAATTCAAAAACCTTCTTAGTCCATGATACCATTCAAACCTTTGAGACAGACTGTCACACTGCACCTCGGTTTTCTGCAGTGTGTTTTGAGCTTGTTCTTTGCACTGAACTTTCAGTGATGTTAACTAGAGCTTTGAAGATGCAGAACAACCACAGACTATGCAGAATGCAGGACATCTGCTGCAGCAGACAGGGAAGTGATCAACTCCCAACATAATTCCACAGCAACAGTCACTGTCCTGATAAGCCCCTTAAGCAGCCAACTGCAACCACTTCTGCATTCAAGACAGTGACCAAGAAAGCCTCAGTCACCAGTCAGTGCTAAGTACTCTCCCCACACACTCCTAAGAGTAAGGACTCACTGACTTGCCCCCAGCCCCATACTGGACCTGCAGACTAGAGCTTAACATGGTCTGTCACCCTGGAGAGCGTTCAGAGACAGCTCACATCCACAGACAGGAGCTGCTTCCAGAAGAAGACAGACACATACTGCCCCTGATTTCTGATGGATGTTTTACAGGTAGAGTGTACCCTTTACAGAAACACTGTCAACTCAATACAGTTGGTTGTATTTCAGGCAAGTAAAACAAGAGACAAATTGAAATTTTGTTTTTTCTGTGTTACCAAGCCTCCTCCCTTGGCTTGCCTTTCATTTGGAAATGCTCTGGGCTCTAATAACTGACTGACAGTATCAAACTACAGCTGAACTTGCAGACACATAATTAAACCAACACACAATACAACTCACATGCTGCTGAGGAGGAAGCCCTGACTTTTGGGCTGAGCACAAGACTTAAAGCCAGAAACTCACAACTGATCTCAGTTTGACTTTTGTCTGTTACTATCTTTGTCTCATATTTCACAAGGTAATTGTAAGATTTACTCTGCTAAGGTCAGTATGAGCTTTAAAGACAAAGTACTAAGTGCCAAGTATTATTATTTATTCAGTAGTCTTGTTTCCTACGTTAGCTGCATGTGAGCAAAGCATGCCTTGCTTTTCAGTCAATTTTGCTAGTTTGGTTTCTTTGGTCTCTCATTTTCCATGGAACAGTCACTTGGGAGAAGTTTTGGTTCATGGAGGAAGGAGGAAGTCAGCCCTTGCACTCAGATGACTGCTAGCATGTTTACAGCCACACCACATAACCTTGCTCAGAACAAATCTTTGCAAGAAAGTGCTCAGAACAACAACAGCTATTGGCATCTTAGAGTTTGCCTTCCCTTACATTAACCCGTATAAAAACTTTATTTAGAGCTGAGGTAAAAGCTTTGTGTAGACCAGCATTATTTTGCGATGTTCCAAACCCTCTTTCTCTCCTGTGAGCTGCAACACAAAGCTTTTCCTCGCTGTTTGGCTATGTTACTTCTGTTCACTTTGGGATCAACAGCATCAAAGGATCTAAAACCATTTCTTCTCACTTACTTAATGTGTTTTAATTTTCCCCTGCTCATCAGAGACCTTATTGCTTCCACAGTCTTCTGCTACTTCTTGCAGGATTTTTTGTGCTAGAGACTTTAGAAGTTGGTTTGTTTTAGCACTAACTCATTCCCTTTAAATTCAATGTTTACATTTGTCAGTATCTCGACATACAATTTATTTCACTAATTGTTTAATGACCTACGAAAAAATTTTTCGAAACCCATACATTAGGAGAGCTGCAGAAGAACATACATCACTTTTTCCTGTTCTTTACACAGGTCCTTGTTTAGATATATATAAAGACAACAAGTATCTTTCACATGTCACTGCTGTGCTCCCTTAGCTTCCCAAAATGTGGCATAAAGGAGCAGTTTTCACAGTCAAAATGACATAGATCAAGTTTTCACTTTTAAAGTACTTTTACTTAATCACTTCCTCCACCTCTTTCCTAGTCTGCATATCTTAATGATTATGAATTGTTACACAGTAAAGACTTTGTAATAAGGTAATACGGTTTTCCACAATAAAAATCTTCTATCTGAGCGAAATATGCAATTAAGTCATCAACAGCTTTACTGAAGTATTCCTTTCCCACGGCAAGTTCATCTTTCCCTTCCTGGTCTGCCTTCCTTGGCTGTTTCTGATGTCTTTGTCAAGAAACAGAAGTTAAAAAATGGCCACCTTTCACCCTATGGACAAGAACTCTTTAAAGACACCATGATGAAGAAATCCACAATAGTTACAACTAGCATGGGGGAGTCAGGCACCCATCTCTGTTCCTTAGGACTGTTTATTCCAAGAGACTACTTAGGCACAGACTTGAGTGTCTCCTGTAGAAATGGATGTGACTCACACAAGGATATACCAGATACTGAACACCACTAATCACTGTACTCTCTGTCCCAAAGCAGAGTCAAAAATGCAGTCAGTTTTCTTGAGAAGCTCATGCACTCAAACCTGCATGAGGACTTGGAAGAAGCACAAGAAATGGCAGTGGATGCTCTAAACCAATGACCCAAAATCCCCTGATTCAGTGCTAGGCATTTGTCCTGGTCAGCTTTCCAAAAACTGCTCCTTTGGCAGTGGCACAGAGCCACTGCTGTGCAATGCTCCCTGCCAGTATGTCCTCCTCAGCACTGCAGAGGTTATTCTTGCCAGGTGAGTCACTGTCCTTAGAGGGATGTCAGCCTCTTTCACTCAGAAATAGCTTCTTAAACATTCCATAAGAATTTATGGCATGTCAGTCAGTTGGTAAAGGCATGGTTAAAAGAATTTAAGGTAACTGTGTGCCTCCTCCCAGTCTGATGTTGTCGTCCTTATGGACTTCACTAGAGAAGGAAGAAAAAGTAGCCATGGAGAATTATTTCAGAGACAACAGCAGTCAGGAGCCACCAACTCAAACAGAGGCAAATTATATATACAATATACTGGCTGCAACACCTCTGGTGGCTTTGTGCTCCAGGACCTTGGTGAATGTGTGCATGCTCAGCAAGGCAATGCAAACATCTGTAACCCCAGGATTCTGTGCTCCCCACATGGCTGACATCATGGATAGTGAAGTGAGAGCAGTTTAAGGACTGCACACCACATCCTCAGTTGCACTGATAAAACTGCATGCAAAGCAAGGCTGGAAACCAGATTATTGAGGTTGTGACCATTAAAAAAAAACCCCTAAAACACTGCCAACCAATCAAAAACCACACAGCAAACTAGTTAACCCTTTTTTTGGAGTAATTTTCAACTGTAACTCTTTGAAACCTCAGCTTACAATGAAGTATGGGAAGCACTTCTAACAGCACAGCTGAAGGAGCTGTATGTTGCTGTAAAGGACAGGAGCAACTGGTCAGAGGCAGCAAAAACTTCTAAAGCCAGTGTTGCATTGAATCCACTATACTATGGATTGACTTTCTCCACCAAATGATACAAATATACAAACAAAACAAAAATTCAGCTGGAATTGGAGGCTCTCAGCAGTTCTGACGAGTTGGAGTCTGAAAACCTGGCCCTCACTGCATGTATGTAGAGCACAAATAAATTCTTATTTTTATGCCTAACCACAAAGAAAAAGCAAAAGACTGAAATAAGGAAATTACTGGATATATTCAGATGGATAAGTATCTTGTAAAATGAATAACTAGGCAAGGAAAATCATTAACAATAGAGCCATCTGCTGTATTTCAAAAAAACTACACCAGCAAAATTCTGAAAATGGTAAAATGCTTTTTACAAGCTGAATTTTTCACTACTCAGTGGTACAAAAAGTGATCATAATGATTAATGCATATGTTTAAATAACAGGAAATGTGTATTTCTTACACCTCTTCTAATTAAAAGCAATATTTAGTGGCATAATACTGATTCTCTGTGTCTAATGATACTAATTGACATTGTAGGTGGGCTTGTTACAAACCTGGAATGCTCTCCGTTCCACTTGAATCAGATAAGCACAGAATTGTGTACAGAGACAGTGAGGTCAGCAGCAAGCTGAATATTTATTTAAATACTTTAAATATAAAGACACTTGATGATGTTTTTCTTGCTTTAACGTAAGAATTTCAAGTCTGAAGAAAAAAAAAGTCGGGAAAAAAAAAATCAACCCAAAAAGTGAGGGGAAGTTTAGAAAACAGACTAACCCAAGTGGTTCTTAGTATATCTTTACACTTCTAGAAATAAACCTGAGGAACCCTCTTTCAAGCACAGTGGGAAAAGCAAGTGCCTGGAAGCCAATTCCAAGTTTTGCATCTCCAACATAGCCCTAAAACACGGAACTAAAATCCTGGTTAAACTAGGAAAAATTGTACCAGCACAGCCCCAAAGCTGCAGAGAGAGAATATACTGCTGAAAATCTGGGCTCAAACGGGTGCTGAGCTGTGCAAAAAAGTCACACCTACAAAGCACACAGAGCCCCCGGAAACTCTGTCCTGTTCACTGGAAGGTTGGTTCCCTGAGCTGCATTCTCTGAGGTGGTTAGAAGAAGTGATCACAAACCAAAAATGAGAGCTGTTGGCATGAATCTTCACAGGGAAGTGTCCCTTGCATTTAAAACAAGCTTGTGAGCCATCTACCTACAACATTTCTGTAGGGCACCACAATTGCTTCCATAAGTGCGTCTGCCCCAAACGTCTCTGTAAAATATTCTGATCAAATCAGATGTTTGACAACAAATTTTACTTGTTCCTACAACCCTTGCCATTCAGCAGTTTGTCACTTAACATTTCATGCAGCTTTTGTAGGTTATGCAAAACGACTGACACTTCATTACTCCACCTGCAACTTCAGTAATTGCTACGCAAGTTTTTTCTACTATCGACAAAACCAAACTTCCACAACTAGGAACTTTTAAGCCTCATAAATAATAGAGCAAAGGCATTCTTAGCTTAAAAGGAAAACCAGGTGCATTTACCTGCCATCATAGCTATCATACTGGCTTTGTAGACATTAGCAAGGGACCCCAGTTCACCCGTAGCCAAGATGGTTTTCATGTGAGCTTCTCCACAGGCCGCACGGCACAGACGGATCTCCTCGTAGAGACCTGGGGATAAAAGCATGTGGAAATGATCAAAGTTGCCTGAGAGATATTTTCAAGTATGGCTGTAATTTCCACTTCTGAATTAATTTCCAATCTTATAATTAGTCATAGCACTCAAGAACTTAAGTTTTGTAAGTTCAATAAATTACATGACTGGAGGTAATTAGCAATGCCGTGCAGTTTCAGACTTTACCTAATAGCTATTAATGTCTGTTCTCTCAAAACTACAAATGTGAGCAGTGAAGCAAATACCCATGAATACATCAGGAGTAAAAAATGCTATGATAGTAAAGATTGGTCTTAAACCAGCTTTTCCAGCAGTAAATATGGTAGTACATTGAATCAGTACTCATAGATAGTTATGTTTTCCTGTGCACCTGGTCAGCAAAAACCTCCCATCCTTCCTGGTAAAATTCAGCAGCGCTCCCACAAAAGTTTAAACACAGGGAGGCTAAAAGAGCTAGAAATTAATGAAGCACTGCTGTCAGAAGTTGGCTGCTTGGGGATGTTTAAGACTGCTCCAGTGTGAGGAGAAAAGCAGCTCTTACAGTGCACAGTCACCATTTCTGGATTCTGAATTCAAAAAACAAAGTTGCAGAAGAAACAAACAGGATGCTCTGCAAGAGGGTCATTTTCACAAACACATAATCAAAAAGTTCTTTGACAGAGAAGAGGGCTAGAATACAGCTTTAAATAGGTCCTGCTAAACAGTCCAGACTATAAAGACTCGTTTCTTTCAGCAATATGAGACTTCTTTTCCTCTCTGCCCTTAAGTGAGACCTGGAAGCGTCGAGCAGGGTTTGCCAGCTGTGGTAGGGCCTGTGTCTGACTGATGCCATCAGCACACCAGGGTGTCCAGGGCTGGAATTGCTGGTGTGGCCTTCTGAGACATGCTGCACACATTAGCAGACAACTGGCTAATGCACTTAGCAAGTCCCTTTATAGGCACCAGGCTTCACCTTGTTTCTTGCTGTGTACCAAAGGTGTGAATTAATCAGTACTAGCATGCAGTCTAACATGTTTTATTGATCAATTGATGATGCTCCAGAAACCTACATCAAGTCAAGGCTCAAAAAGGAAACACAAAGGACCTGTGCTATCTTTTTGTGCATTTAATAACCCTGCCCATGTTAGATCCAAACGGAATCTCTTTTTGTGGAGCGACTCTTTCCTGAAGCTTTTGAAAACCCAGAGAAAGCAGCTTTCTTGTTTTTCTAGTTTCAGTAACAAGAGGAGAAAGTTTTCCCTACCTTTGAGATACACCACCAAATGTGTCAAAATAAAATCAACAAAATGTACATTTAGGTTGGATTCCATGAAAAGAAATTACATCCTCACAGCTGTTGTTCCCTGGCACTGCAGCTTCAGCACCCCGCCTGTAGTTGGAAGGTACTTTCACATGCAATTAGCATCAAGCTGGTTTGAACAGGCTTACTACCTGCCAGCACACATCATCCCACGGACAGGAACAACTCAGGATCCTCAATCATCCGTGTCTATCAGGTTAGCTGAGGTGGAGGAGAAGTGGGCACACTTTAATGGGGCAGGTGTGTAGGTAAGAAATGCTGTTCTTTATTCAGAGACCAATTACTGCAGACAATAGCTGACATTCATAGGGCCTTTTCAACCCCACAGTAAAAGTACAGATAGAAATGCAACTACATCTGGGACAGCAAATTAAGCAAAGCATCTCATTCCCCATGCAAGCTGGAACTGCTTTGATACAGAACAAGTGTAAAAACTCCTACTCCTTTCAAAAATAAAAAGAGAAGTTTCAGTCCTCAGTCAGATTTAAATCAAGGCACAAATAATGGGATTATCCTGAAACTCTTGGGCAAATGTCTGTAGTATGGGTGGAGTTAATCTCAGTTGAAAATGTACTCGGTGTTTCAAGGAGTCCTGGGCTTCCTGTGGGACAGTCTGTGCTGCCAGAAAGTCCAACACTTAACGACTCAGTTCCCTCAAGCTGAATAGCAATAGGATCAAAGCTGGATGCTACAAATCCAGGACTATCTGTCAGCTGGGCAGAACACCAGCAACTGCCACAGCAGACACAGCTTCTCTGGTTAGCAGCACTGGCACAAAGATTTTGGTCAAAAAACTCTATCACAGGAAACCCTGCAGGCGTATTTTCAACTGGGAGCTAAGAACACCATGAAGAGGTTGCAAGAGATTTTCTTTTTGACTCATAAAACAAAGAAAAAAAAAAGCAAAAGCTCTCAAAGCAAATGGCCAGTACTCTGCAGCATCTCGAACAAAGCACCAATATTATCCCTTCTAAAAGCAGTCTAAATCTTAAGCCAGAGGAAAAAAACCAAAAAGAAAAAAAAACCCAAACCACTAAACTCACAAAAAAAACCCCAAAGCAAGCCAACCTACACAGAATATACTTGGTATACTTGGTGCTCACTAATATAATGTGCAATAGCTCTACTGATTTAGCTGTTAAAATGGATGTGACATAAGAACTCCTCTACTTTGCACCACTTGAGATACCTGACAGCTTTAATGAACTTTAGATCTGCTTTTACTGCATGTATTTACAGAAGTCAGAAGAATTCAGATTTTTTAGGGGAAAAAAAATGCTTTGATAGCTGTGGTTTTAATTTCACTGTTATAAAACACAAGAGTTGGAAGTTTTTTTTATAGCTTTCCTAACACTGTAAATATTTAGTACATTATATTGAATTTTAGCAGCTATTAAATACATCAAAGAAAAGGCTCCTTCTCATATCCATTTCCCAAGCAAACATCCCTGAAAATTTCTGCTGGCCATAATCTGGACTAGATTGTCTAGATGGTCTGTTACTTTGGTGTAATACATTAGTCCTAAAAATCACAAAATAAAGCGGATAATCTGTATCTCCTACAAAGGAAATGAAAATATTAAAGGAGGAAAAAACCACACTGCTTAGTTTTTTATGAAATAGCTCTTCTTCATAAATGTGGTGATAAAATCACTTTTTTTAAAAAAACCTCAATTCTTTGGTGTTTTTATCTAGTCAGTCACAGTGACTGATGTTAGGGGTAGGAGTTGAGATGAGAAGATGTTTGGGTTTCTGTTAGCCCGAAAGATCAAGGTAATTGTGATGGGAAACTGGAGAATGAGCTGGAGCCCCTTCTGTCTGGCATGTTAATGGCAGGTTTGTTAACAAAATGACAAGCACAAGGCTATCAGCACAACACTGCTCCCCCAGTTCTGCTCTCAGCCACATATGTGCAACTCCAGGCTCCAGTGACTCACACGGAGCTGGAAACAGAGCCTGGCTTCAGGAGCCTGAGGTGCTGCTGACAACACGAGACAGAAATTGTGCAGCCAGGCTTTGAGATCCCAAGGCAGTCTGCACATCCAGAAATGGTAAATCCAACTACAGCGTCCCTGAACAACACGTGGAGTCTTCTCCAAGCCTCTGGAGCGGGGGGTGTGTTTTGCTCACGCTGTTTATGAAGTATGTAGCACAAAATAGGGTCCCAATCCCTGATCAAAGCCTCTAAACTCACATCTGAAAGATCAGCAGAAGTGAAAAGCAGTTTTCATAGTGAGGTTATACCTAATGTGTATCATGGATGCAGCCATGCTCAAATTTCTTAAAATATAACGTTTTCCCTTTTCTTACAAGGAAAATTCAATTGCCATGGAGCAAATGATGGAATAAGAATGCTCCTGAAGCCACTGACAGTGCAGCACGCCCAGGTGTTTGCTAAAAGCTGTGAAATTAGCACCAACATTACTGTACCCCACACAACTTCAGGAGGTACAGCAAATACTGACAACAGGGGGGAAAAAAGAATCATAAATAGATCCAGTTTCTTTCAACAATTTGTTGCTTAACTTGATCACTCCTCACATAAAGACTCCACATTCTGTGTCTAAAGGAAGTATCCAAATTGATAATTTTAAGCTTAACCCATACTTTGTCAAGTAATACAAGACAATAGCTGAGTTAAACGACTTTGAAGTAGTATTGCTTTAAAAGCTAAAAGGTTATAAAAGGTATGTAAATTCATAAACTTACGTCTCATTTAATGTTATTTTCTGATGTAATTTAGCTGTCCAATAAAGCTGCTTTCATATTCAGTATTATTTAAAAGGTCTTAACAATTACTTCACTAAGATTTGGAAAATACATTCTGAGTGTCATAGAGAGCTCCAGCAATATTCAAGAACTGCTTTAAAATAACTTGACATAATTGCACATACACTAAAATATTTAATAACCAAACAAGCCTTTGAAGCAAATCACAAAGCAACACTATTCTATTGTGGTGACCCCAATTATTGCACAGGCTGCAAGAGAAGCTAAAAATGAACAGTAAGATAAAGCACTCTACCACATAGAGGGGTTTTTTTTCAGTAACTTCTTAAGTTGTGAAGACTGTCAGCATAAGAGTATATTATTATTACTACTATTATTATTACTACTACTGTTACCATAAGTTATAACAGAACTGCAAGGCAGCTTTAGCTGATGAAGCACCTTGAACACAGGCACAGGTACTGCACTAGACTTCTTAATTTTATGTAATATAGGGATTTCGCCTAAAAAAAACTTCTCCATCCCTTCTTCTAGATTCCTTAAAAGTACTTTATAGATTATTCTGTATTATCCCTAATCACACAGGTAACATATCTATAGCTAAACAGGAAGACAGAACACTAGATTTTCACCAAAGTCTTCAGATCACCTAATGAAATAGTTTTTCGTTTTTAATAGAAAAGTTAAATATTGCAATTTTTCACCCTGTGGCATCGCGATCTCTGTGGCAAGTAAATTCTGTTCCTGAAGGAGCTTTTTTTGAAGATCATGTCAACATGTGTCACAAACAGATTCACATTAATGAATAAACAGAGAAATCATTTGGAAATAATTTGAATTCTGCCATCAGTGAAAAAAAAAAAAATCTAAGCCATGCCAAAATAAGGACGGCTTTCAACCTTGTCATGACACCAGCTCTGGATAAAAGAATATGCACACCAAATTAAAAGCCATCCCTAATTTACTTATTTAGTAAACTGACACCTTTATATCACATCCATCACTGCTATGTCTGTGTAGTCCTCCCTTGTAATTTGTGACCACAAAAAGTCATTCATCTCCCATGCAGAGAAAGCTAACAATGTATGTCCAGTTCATTTCAGTCACCATACTAACTCTCTCTCTGGATCCAAGCCCTGTATTTCTCCTCTGAGTTCTCCTTCAGATAATCCTTCAAGCAATATAACTAAGACCAAAAGTATGGAGATTGCAAATGCTACAAAAGAGGTCAAGATATTACAGCAAGGAAACCAGTCCTGAAGACACAGATGCAGAAATATGTGGGTTTTCTGGTTCAATTCTAACTGTTAATTGAAAGAAGACCAAAATCAGAAAACATGATCTATTACCATGATGACTCTTATTTCCTCAAATAAAGCCAGGTACCAGGGGTCCATTAAAAAGTCTTCCAAGCAAATAGGATATTATGGCACTGCATTACACAGCTAAATGGAAAATTCATTCCAAGACAATGATGTCTCTACCTTCACATGGAGATTAGTTATAGGAGCACTGTCAGCACTTAAGGCAAACCATTCACAGTACATTAAGGAGGCAATTAGAGCAAAAACCATCTTCAGCATTATTGTTCTTACTAATTAGTAGTAGTCTACAGACACCAGAACATCAATAATGATACGAATAGTCAATTTGTACCCTCAATTTTCAGGAAAAAGAAAACAGCTAAAACACCTATTTTCATCAAGAATTGAAACATGTATATTTAACAAGGTATCATCTACATTAGCAGCCCCTTGGGCTTTCTAACAAAACTGTTCAAATAATTAGGCTTTTACTTGCTGGGGGTTTTTTTAATGCTGTACACAAAATCCTCTAAAGGCACGAAGGGAATAGACCTTAATTTTCAAACCACAAAGTCATTCTGCCTGCCCAGCCTGAGACAACTTCCAACAGCATTCCTCTCAGAAAACACAACCCTTTGTCATAAATTAATTAAGCAGTTTTTATTTAGCTCAGAGCCCCAGATTATCAGTTACTCTGAGGGGAGGAACCAAATTCTTCAAGGACTGATGGAGAGATTTGGGGAAGAGACAAAGACAGGCCCTGCACATGCACATAGAAAGGTTTAGGGTCCTTGCCAAAGGAACTTTCTACTTACCTTCCCACTGGCCAGTCAGCACCAGACTCCTGCTAATGACAATGTCAATCTCTCGGGCACCATATTCCACTGCCAGCTTTATTTCAGTCAGTTTGGTCTCTAGAGGAGTTTGTCCAGATGGAAACCCAGCAGCCACTAGAATGAAATGGGTACAGGTAGAAGGAAGAAATGTTTTACGAATGTGTTGAAGTTTTATAAATTGACTATTGTAGACACAAAAATGCTGCTAGCAAGGATTTTCTTGCTATTTTTTAAGTCCATGAGAGACTTTTCGCTCTCACAGAAGAGGTAGCAGAGTTATGTAAACAACCAAACACCTGCAACCTTGAAAAGTCTTGTTTATGGTACAGTAGAAAAATGCTTTGACAATGGATGTTTTAGGATTTTAGCCAATCACCCCAAGGGGTGGCTGATCCTTTGTCCAATTAGACTATGAAGAAAAAAGTCTATAAAAGAGTTTGTAAAATAATTAAATAAATCAATCTTGCTGCACAATTCCTGCCTGCTGGATCTTCTCTCCTCCTCCTCCCTATGGCTGCAGGACACAGTGATATACCCTAGGGCCCCAGCCTGCGGTAATGGACCATAAAATTAAAAATACCTCTAATACACCAAAAAGTTTGAATGTTACTCTTTTTTTTAATCCCTGCCATGATTCAAACAATCTAAAGGCACCTCATCCTACCTCCTCTTCATCCACAAGCAGCATTAGCTCTACCCTCAAAATCCAACATCCAGCAAGGTAAGTGCACCTTGCAAAAAGATCTTTCACATGCCTTAGTATTTTCCAGAACAGCCTCCATAAAAGCACAGTATCTATTGCTTCCAGAAGAATTGAGCAAACAAGGAGTGAATTCAGACATGAAGCAATACATACATTTTAAACTTCTCTCCAATTCTTTTAAGTAGCATCTCGAGTTAAATCATAATAATATTGTTTAACGGTTAAATCACAGTATAGCAAAAATTGCTTTCAATGAGTTCTGTTTAAGATTATGTTTATTATGTTTGAGTACAAAACCCAGAGGTAACTTTGGAAATGGGAAAAATAATGGCTTTGTCAGAGATTGTCTTTCTCTCTGACATAGAAATGCATTTAGTATGTATTTTTACCCTACACAACGAAACGAACAAAAAAACTCACATTAGCATTAAACACCTGATCTAACTTCAAAGTCTGCCCCTGCTTTGAGCAGGAGGTTGGACCAGATGACATCCAGGGCTCCCTTCCCAGCTGAGTAATTCTTTGATTCTACTTCTTGCTTATTGTAGATTCAGGACTTGTCTGTCGTGTGTGGTGACGGGAGAAGAGCTGGCACCGCTGGATTTGGAAGTGGAAGTCCTGAACCTGTGGGATGCTCCACAGGCAACAACCCCGGGCTCTGCACACAGCTTCCCTGAAGTCAGCCTGTGGGATGTGCTGGTTTTGGCTGGGACAGAGTTGTCCTCACAGGAGCTGGTGCGGGGCTGTGTTTTGGATTTGTGCAGGAAACAGTGTTGGTTCCACAGGGATGTTTTGGTAACTGCAGAGTAGTGCCAGCACAGAGTCAAGGCCTTTTCTTGGCAAATGGGCTGGGAGTGCACAAAAAAGCAGCTCTTATCAGAAATTTTCTCACTTTTACTCTTCCAATTCTCTTTTGCCCCCCATCCTGGAAGTGGGTGTATGAGCCAGTGGCCATGTGGTACATAGTTGCTGGCCTGCGCTAAACCTTGACACAGGATTACACTTAAAAGCCAAACATGATAGGGAAAATAAACCTTTGTTAGAACTCCTACCATCATCATCATGTGCTTAGTGTATACTGATACATGTCCAGCACTCTATCTCAATTTCTTCTGTCCAGGGGAGAAAAACACGGATATGTTTTTAAGCTCTTTGAAGAGCTTCCATAGAAAGACAACTAAAGATTGTACCAGAAGAAAATCCTCCTTCCATTCCCTTCCTTCCACGTGTTACCTTTGCACCTTACTCCCTTTTCACCTTATTCCCCAACACAAAAGCAACTCCAGACTTCTGGATTTTTCTACGTATTTTATAACATCAAATTATTTAACGGGATGTTTTCAAATAAAGCTTACCTGAAGCTACTGGTATGTTACAGCCAGCAGCCTTTAGGGTGTTCACAGCATCGGAGACTCTTGCAGGATACACACAAACTGCTGCAACAGTGATACCTGCAAAAGACACAGTTCCCTTTTTCAGAGACTTCAACCTTCTCCAGTGCAATCCATACCATGAGCACTGTCCTCACCTCCCACGCCTGTGTTCTCACAAGGACCTTAAGCACCACACCAGGGATGTCTGTTACACTGCTCAAATGGTTCAGGTAATTCTCATACTGTTTCCTCCCTCATGTTCCTTCACCTGACCCTGGGAGCAAGCCTGCATTAGCAGGAGTTAAAACTCCAAGATTTTTATCGACAGACTCACAGTTTAGTGCCAACACACACAGCTAAGACATGCTTGATCAGCGAATTGCTGCAAGAGAAACTGCACTGCCAAGCTCTGTTCTTACTTGTGGAGCCAGACTGAGCCCAGCAGCAACTGAGCAGTCTTTATGTTAATGGAGCCCTACTGCATTTCTAGCTAAAACACTCTTCTCTCAAACTCTCAGATAATTGACCTCGTATTTTATACTTCAACTGTCTGAAGAGTTCATAAATCCAAGTTTTAAAAAAAGGCTGATCTTTGATACTTCACGTATATGGCTTCAATCAGAGGCCTGATTCCCCTTCGGTCCACATGACTTCAATCAGTGGACCAATGCCCTCTCCAAAAAGCGAGAAAATAGTGAGGAAATGCAGACATTTTCTCTACAAAATACACACGCCAAAACCTACCATACCTTTATCGTGCATGTCCAAGGCTTTGAGCAGATCCTCTCTGATAGGGCGCTTTGCTTTAAAGCACAGCCTTTGAACATTTGAAGGAGTATCATCGCCTGAGAGAGTGGTGAGGTCTATGCAGGTGACAGCTTTCAGCAGCCAAGCCGCCTGCAAAGGGAACAAAGCAAGGAATGGAGCAGTTCTGTTTGCACATCCAAAGCCAAACTGCCTTAGAAGATGCAGGAATCAGAAGCCTGGCTCTCACTCTGACAATGAGGACATGGACAGGATGTAACACAGAGGATAAGCAAACAATGGCTTAGGATAGACAGGGTTGGCGGGTATTTGTTCATGTCTTCAGCAGTATCTAATGATACAGAAAGGATCCACTTTCTTTTGTGTGAACCAGGAACAAAAAACATCTGTAATTCTGGTGCAAAAAAAAACCCCCAAAGGCAAGAGGTAAGCGACAAGGTTAAAGCGCTCTTGAGATGGAAATGCTACAGAATTTTAAAAGACTTATTAATCAAAGAATGGAGCAGAAGTGTAACTAAAAATTTTATGAGCTTTTTTTGCTGAACAAAAATTGAGCCTAAGACATTATTTTGAAATATCTGTTGAAGGTCTTCCAGAAAATGCTCATTTACAGTGATGGCTTCACTCAAAGCTGACTTCTCTTACAGGGCACTTGTACAGGGCGAGAGTTTGCAATGGTAAAGTCCAGCTGAGTCCATAAAGCCCCTCTCTGACAGGGTTTGTCAGCACAGGCAGCAGAGCTTGTTTCCACATGGAGGTATTAACTCTGCACATCTTCCACAGCCAGCCAGCTTACACAGCTTTCACACTTCGCTGATGGGAGTCTCCTTCTGGAACCTGCAGTAAATGTTACATGGAAACCTGTTTGGGGGCGACTGAATGGGGTAATGAACTATCACTGGCCTCTGTTAGTCTAAGCCTGACTGATTGTTTCTGGTTTCTCCTTTCATCCTATAATACTTTGAAAAGGTTTTTCCCTTGAAATGGATTTTGTTACTTTTATTCGGATTTTTTTTATCCTCTGTTCGAGGGAGTTTTTGTCTCCTCTCTTATGACATGAATCATAAAGTCATCAAGACAGATGTAGTCAGAGGGTTTCAAGAACTGGTATAAACGTCAGGTTTTTAGAGAAGGTTTTTCTAATGTGTATTTTGGGAAACAGGCTGCAGAACTTGAATCTGTGATGCTCCTTACATTCAAACACGTACAGGTTCAACATCATCTCTGTTAAGCAAACAGCACATGACTGCCCTGCAGTGACAGTGCTCAAACACAGGAGAGATGCTTCTGACACTTTTCAAAGTAAAACCTCACTCGAGTACTGGTGTTTCTACACAGAAGAGGGGAGAAGTGTTAGGAATAAACATCTGTCCTCCAGCTGCGTTGTGGGAGTGACACCAAATCCCTCTCTTTCCAATGATTCTCTGTAATCAAAGCCTGTGGCTCTCTCTGTCTCTGTTATTTATATGGTAACCTCAGTCAAAACAGAAGAGTTACTTTTTACATTACTGCACCTGCAGTATCTGAGGATAGCCAAGGTTATGGAACACCATCTGGACCTTCTCACTGATGCTATTTCCCAGCTCAGAGCCACTGGACTGATAAACTTGGTATCAAGTAACTTTTTATGCGTAAGGAACTCTAAAAGAACGCTGAGCTGGTGTCTAAATTTCCTCTGTTTATCTCCATTTTTTAAATTTAATCATAACACACAAAGCACAAATTCTCAGGAAGGGAAAACAGGCAGGAAACTTTTTTCTATCACCTTCCAGTAGGATCTTCCACCTACATCAAATTATCCTCAAACTGTAATCCCAAGATCGGTGCTCATTATGAACGCAACTTCAGCCACTCCAGATGTCAACTATTTTGAACAACGTTTTTAAGGATTACGTGTAATTAAACGATTCTTGCTTTGTTCTGTTACACTCTGTTACTCTTAAGATTGATCCTTCATCATCTCCTTCCTCCTGCTTCCAGGTTTTCAGCTACTGCTGCACACAAACAACTTGTTCAGTGTGCAGAGGGGAGGCATCCCAAGCACTGCTTGCAGAACAGCTGCTTGGTGAAGGAAGAAACAGTTTGTCTTTTTATAGTGAGATGGACAATAACCAACCATTTACCTTATCTCAGCAGCTGAAAAGTCAGTCCTCCTAACATGAGTGGGATCCTTCTCCCCACCAAATGCCATAGCCAGTCAGGATTTTTGAATTTTAGGTAAAAACTAGTTAAGCAATGAAATTGCACACGTTGAGAATGTTTAAGCAAAGAAAAATCATCCAGGTAGGTCAAACTTGACAGGGACCATGATCATATCTTACAGCTTTAAAATTAAAAAATAAGAAGGCAGCATGCAGAGAAGTCTGTCTGGGAAACAGAATAAATGTGGAGGGATAATAATATACAATTTAATCCACTCATGAATAAAGATGACTTAAATCCATTTGCGGTTTTGCCAGTCATGAGTTATAAGGTTTTTAACTTGTTTGGATAAATGCGTCACCTTATTCCATCCCATCATCATCAAATACAAATTACTAAAATAAGACATGGACAAGCACATCTTTTAAGTTTACATGTATCTTGAAAAAAATTCAATATTACAGCCTGCAGAGGGAGAGTGACTGCTTTAAAAATGCAGGACCAGAATGCATAAGAAGAGCACTTACTTGCCAATTACCTTTCACAGTTTTCCATTTTTTAATTTGTTCTGCATGCCTCACCACTGCAGGTCGATTCACATGCACTTTTGAGATCCAGCCAAGTTCTGGGGGGAGAAACAAAGAAAAAAGTCTGTCTCAAGTATTTCTGTGTTTTAATATACAGTGTGGTACTTCAGAAGAACGTTGTAGAAAGTTTGGAACCTCTGAAGAGCACGTTGTGCTTTCACGTCCTTCTAAGGTCTTGGGTACTAATCACCAGCCCAAAATAGCCTTAACTTCTGTTAGGGGATGATCTGTGAACCAGGTACTTCACACAGCATGTTTTGTGTGCCATTACAAGTGAATTAACTAAGTGCTGATGAGAGAGAGAGACACCGTGTTGCCAGCCCTGGACTGAGAAGTTTATTATACAGGTAGCATGAAAAAAACCGAAAAACCCCCAAAACAGCCTTCTGCCATTGCTTGATCACTTACTTGTAGATTCCAGAATTCCCAAAGAGTAGAAGATGCTCAACATGTACTACAATAATGAAACTGCCTAGAGCCAGAAGAACCAAATACTGGCCACTGCTTAACAAAGGCTAACTGACTGGTAAAGGAGAACTGAGGCTTCAGGCTCCTGAATCCTTACATTTCTGCTTGGTATGAAAAATCCAGAGTGTAGTTTTTAATATTAACATACACAAACTGCTCATGAGAGTACACAGGAAAAAGAAATCGGAATGTCTTTAAAATCTCTCACATCCCAAAACATAAATAATTCTTCTAAATACCAATCATACAAGCATTCCATGAAAACAGTCTGAAAATAACATCAACAATCATTAACCACCAATCATCAGCAAATCACCACCATCAATCATCAAATATCATCATCAGTTAAGGTCAGAATATGGACATGGGCATAGACAGATACTAGGAGATAATAATTCTGGGTGACTGAATTTATTAAGAGCATGTCACTCTATGAATCTTCTTTACTATGCTGTTAAATTGCATTTCCCTCAAGTATATTGATTAAAAAAAAAACCGCCTAAAACTTAAAAAAAAAAAAAAGCTGGTAGACAAAATCACTAATTTTGTACAGAAATCTTATACTTAATTTTTTTTTCTTCCTACTGGATAGCTTTAATAGCCAAAAAAAAAAAAATGTAGAGAACTAATACACTAGCCAAAGCATGTGCAAATAAAAGCTTGTTTTCCTAGACTTACAAAAAGCTGCAGAGAAACCAATTTAGGGTAAAGATGACTCGGTGGAAATGCAGGACAACATGAAACAGCTGAACAAAACCTTGTTCTGAGCATAGTAAGCTACTGTGCTACCACTGTCCTACCACCACATACAAGCTATTAGTGAGCAGTACCCACAAGGTCCAAGTGTTGGCTAAAAGCAGGAAAAACAAACCAGTGAAGGAATTTCAAAGGGATCCTAAGGAATGTATGGATTTCTTTAAGAGTTTAGCATCAGACTCACTGTATGGCAACAAGAAGGGGGAGCCCAGAAAGTTGCAGACCAGTCAAACAACAAACCCTCCTTACTTCTTTCCACTTTCAAAGCCACAGGTTTATCCATTCTGCCCCCAAAGCAGGAAGCTCAGCTGACTTGTAGAGAGCAGGTGAGAAAAGCTATTGCTACCAAAACTGTGGCTAGAACTTTCCTCCTTTTTTGCCTATCAGCAGGCACATAGGATGTATTTAACAAAGTCCACAGAGGAGGAAAACACACATAAATAAATAAATAGAGGAAGGACACACAAACCCTGCATTATGATTCTTCTACTCCGTGCCAAGTGCTGAGGTAGCACCATTTAACCATAATCCCATTTATTATAATAACTTTTGAACCCTACTGGGTGCACGGTGACCTTTCAGCCCCTCTGGAAAATGTGATAAAACCAAAGGAAGCGGTTTAGATGAGGAACCCAGCTTCTCCCTCTCTAATAAGGATCCTTTCAGTTGGTCTGCTCTAACCCATTCCTTCTACATGTTTGAAGACAACCAAGAAAACCAACTAACAATTGATTTATAAAAACAAGTCTTTGGGAGAATATGAAGACAGCATCCAGCTTGTTAGAGAGGGAAAATTCAAGTTGGATGAAAATTTAAATGAAAGGACATAAATTTCACCCATGAGTAGGTTAATTCTTTATTAGCCATTGTTTGTAGAGGATTCAATCTGATACATCCGTTTTATCTATCCCAGCTGACTCTTGAGCATCCTGACTCAGGTCTATGCAATCTTTTTAGGATGTAGAGCCCTGCACACTAGATCAGCTTAAAGGAAATAGTCAACTATAAAGTCATCTGGAGAAAGGGGAAAAAAAAGGAAAAAGAAAATTCATAATGGGACAAAAGGTGTGAAAAGAGAGAGGAAGTGGAAATGAGCTACTACTTTTGCACTGCCTGAAGTCCTCTGTGAAAGTCACCAAACATCAACTGATCAGCAATAGCTGACTGCATGTTCTTTGCAAATATGACAAAATCCATTGATTTAAGCCTTTTCACAAACATGTTTTACCCTCTGTTTTCAGTAACTCAACACTAGTCACAAAGGTAGCTGACACATGGCAATCACTAATGTCTAATACCTAATTTTTGTGCATGGGATGCAAGATCCCCTGAAAGACCACAGAATTTGGATCTCCAAGTATTTTTTTGAGTGTGGGAACTCAAACCACAGTGCACGGCACAGGCAGGGAATTTAAAAAAACAAGGAAATAATTTAATAAAAAATCAGAACTCCATCCTTTCTGTACAACCTAATGTGAGACATGATGTAGCTTATTACAGGAAATAAAATGGTGCAATAAAAGTGGCACGGCAAGGAAGGACAAAGGTTCTGGTAACATGCAGCAGCAGATGGAGACTTCCATATAACACAGACCTTTTATTCAAGCCCATTCCTACATTAATTAAAGCAATGGGTAAGTGAAAACAAATATGTCTCAGCATAATCGTCTCTAAATAGACTTTCAAAGTTTGCCATGTGAAGTCTCACCAAATCTTTAGATCTAAGTGCCTTTATTCAGAAAAATCACTCACAACTCCGGCTTTTCTCTTTTTCTTTCGTTAAAAATCAGAATAAACCTATTTTTTGAAATAGAACTGACTGCCTTTGGATTCTCCCCCTCCCTTGCTCCCCCAAGCTTTATGATTTAGTATCTGGCTAAGGAAAACTATATTTAATTAGGCTCATTAACCTTGCAGTGTGAACACGTCTTTTCTATTTTTTTTAAATAAGTCATCTGCTAGTCATCTGCACAGTCATGTGGCTTCAGGGATAAAAGTAATTAAAGCAGTTACTCTACAGCTAATTAGCCAATATTCTGTAACCACTCTTCTAGTTTACTTTTTTCTCTGAAGACATTTGAAAAATTCATATTCCATTTCTTAACAGGAAATTCATCTCCTCTCTTTGAAGAGCATGAATCCAAAAATACCGAGCATTTCCTCAGAAAACAATAAATAAAACCACTTCATTAGGATAATTACATAAATATCTATGGTTCCTAACACATTCCTCATAAAACAGACTAAGCTTTACAGAAGATTTAAAAAAACGTGTTGATGGCATCCCTTCAGATGGTGAAACAGAAAGCTCAAGAATGCCTGAGGCGGTAGTTTCACAAGCATTTTAAGGCAGCACCGTTCCCAAAAGAAGCTGCCCCCCTCAACTGGTTATTTCATTTTGTGTGCCAGAGACAGCATGTGTGCTCCTGCTCTTACCATGAGCACATCATAAAACGGGGAAGGGAAGTGATGAAAGCTGTTATTTCGGGAGAAGAGACTGAAACTGCGTCCTGAGCCTTCCGTGGAGAAATGAGGAGTTCAGCTGGACACAGGCTGACCCCAGCTGGCCATGCAGAGCTGAGCAAAGCCACCGAAGGGAGAGAAAAGGCTTTGGGATCAGCTCTTGTTACAGCTGTTTTACTACGGGGTTTATTCAGTTTTGTCAAGACAGAAGCTGTAGTTATTTTTCCATAGTGACACTTGATACGGACCAATAGATCCATATTTTCATGTGGGTCTTCTTTTATACGACAGAAGTTCAGCCTCCAAGTCAGCAGCATTCAGACACTCAAAGCAGGACAACAAAGCATGAGCCCTGAACTAGAAACCAGCTCTGCTGTCCTGTGACATCAGTGAAATTACACAGTGTTTTCCACGGATGACACAAAATGGCTCACGGGATCCTCCTCCAAAGCACTTTGGAAACCACTGATAAGCCCTTCCTCAGAATATAAGATGCAGAACATCAGGACCTGGCTTCCTGCAGGTCCAAGTCCCCTGTTGTTCCCTCTCTTCTTCCCTGGCTTGAGACATGTCCTCATCCCAAAAACCCAGCTGTCCTGATATGGTACTTACAACCACGAGTAAAACAGGACTCTGTTACTTGCATAAAGGCCAAAACAAAACAGTTACAATGAAAATTCATGTAATTGCTGATCTGTACCTGCCTTTCCCTCACCAAAAGAACTGATTTGGTCACTCTACCCAGTGCCTTACTTATTTCCAAGGCATCTACCTGTCCTTCAAATTTGATTAAAAGTACCCAGCAGATTCAAAAGGTGTTAGAACAATGAAGAACCAGAGCCACAGTAGAAGCTAATACCAGCTATTAATATATTAGAACAGAATTATGCTGTCTTGAAAAGGGATGTAACACTTCATTATCTAAATGCCACTTACCAAGAGACTAGCTCTCACATGTAGATGGCCCAGAAATACCAACTATAATTACAAATATCAATTGAAACATAATGAATGTATTTTTGGCCCTTCAACTAGAGGGTCTGAGCAACACATAGATAATGGGTTTTTTTTTTTTAGAATCCAAGAACATTGCAAAACAACTGCAATTAATTACTCATTACTCAGAATATACATGTGTGTGTATATATATATTCTGACATACATAGACACACAGAGGTAATAAAACATATAATCATAGAATAGTTTGGGTTGGAAGATCTCTGAAGATCATTTGTGCAACCTGCTGTGCAATGCAGCATCAGCTCTGAGGTCAGACCAAGCTGCTGGGAGCTTTATTCAGGTGGGTTTTGAGAGTCCCCAAGGATGGAGACTGCACAGCCTCTCTGGGTCCAACCTGTCCTAGCACCTGATTGTTCTGCACCACGTTTTCCCTTATATCCAGTGTGAACTTTTCCGCCTCAGGACCCCTAAAGCCCACTTCCCTGGGCTAAACCAGCCCAACTCTTCCAGTCTTTCCTCACAGGGCAAGTGCTCCAGCCCCATTGAGCTGTCCCTCTGCTGAAACTGTGACAATTTTATCAATCTCTCTTTCCTACTAGAAAGAGAAACTGGACCCAATCTTCCATGTACACTCCAACAAGTGCTGGGCAGAGGGGATGGTCCCTGTGTCCCCCTGCGTCTGCATCCCCACAGTTAAACCAAAACAGCGTGCTCCTAGCTTACACTTCCAAAACAGATACTCATTGACATGTTCCATCATTTCATTGTGAAGTGAGATTAAAAGTTGCATCTGATTCTTTTCTGAAGCATGACAAAACATTAAACATCTGGGCTATTATAATGCAGTGGTCTGGAGAGCAGAGCAAGAGAGGCAGACTCCTTTCCCTCCCTGCAGGCATCGTGGTGAACCCGAGCACACAAGCTCTGCAAACAGTCCTTGTGGAATGAAAAGCTTGTAAAACTCTTTTTCCAGCTTCTTTGCATGACTCTTGGATGGCAAATGTACCAGTGTAGTGAGCCTCTGACTGTGCACATCAGTGTCTTTTCATCTGTGTAACATGCACCTTCCTCTTTATTCCAGGGAAACACCTTCTTCTACTAAGGCACAGTGATGGGTACAAGGGAAGGAGATAAGGAGGGAAGGATCAAGGAATTTTTAAAAATGTGTTTATTTAAAAAAAATCACTCAGGAAAGCACTACACTCCATGATTTGTGAAGAGTTTGGCTTGTCAGTGATAAACAAATAAATCCTCTCTAATGGCAACATCAGAAATCTACTGCTTCAATAATGTCACTATGTAGCAAGCACGGAAACAGCAGACACAGAAAAGGACTCAAACAACGTATTTTTAAGTAAAAAATATTTTACCACTAGATGTCCCTGTTAGAAAACTATAATTCTACACAAAGCTGTGTGGGAAACAGGACAAATCACCCGAATTTGTGTTAAAGCTGCTGGCACAGGCTTGTAAAAGCTTCAAAAGCTCAAGTGCCTAAGTCACAGAAGCGGGGAGGACTGTTAGCAACCATAAAAGATAAAGGTAAGGGTTTACCCTGTTCTTTTTGAGTACTGCCACCAGCTAAGGTACCACTAAGATATGTTAAGTGCTGTATTAAGTACACTGCTGTATTTCAGATACGTATTTAGTGGGAGAGCAAGCGGCAGGGAGGTGCAGTTCTCTCTTTAAAGCAGCCAGCATAAGGCAGATGCTGGAAGCTGCCACTTAAACATGGGCACAACCATACCATTCCCCTTCTACACCTGTCCTGAACATCTAACCCAGCTCACTTTGACCACAACTGGTTTAAACAAATATCACTGGGAAGGGATGGCAACAAGCATCAGAACTGAGCCGACTTCACCTCCAAGCTTCTGGTGATGCCATGAAGATTTTTGCCTTTTCTTTTATACCCCTGTTATACCTTTTACAACTTCTGTATTCCTAGTGCTTTTTGCCTACATTCTTGGACTTGTCTGTCAAGCTAGGAGACTGAACATCTCAGAAGCTTCGTAGCTAGGGATCAGTGTGCCCCAGACCCCAAGGTCCTCTCCAGAATACATTCTGTAAACCAAGATAGAACCATCCAGGGGAAGGTTCCTTGGGGAGGGGGGCTCACTTGAGCCTCTCATTGGGGAATCTTTGATAGATATGCTCATTAGTAAAACCTATAATGTTATACCCAATGTTGGGGGGGAAGGAGGAGGAGAGACACAGAGACACAGGGAAAGACTCGGGGGGGCGCATCTCGATGCATATGACCTGGACGTGTGCACCTAAGGATCCTTAAAAATAAATACCAAGGTAAAATCCCTTTTCCCCTTCTAACCGTGTATGCCTCTTGATTTTAAGACCAGGAAAAGGCATCACTGGATTCCCCACACATCAACTAATTTTAAGATTGAATTTACTAAGAAAAATCATGACACACGCCTAGTTTAAAGGAACTGGAGTGCATTTGCAAACTTCTCTGCTAGCTTTTTTTCCTAACACACAGTGAAGTGTTGTCACTGTACTAGTAATGCTTGTTTCAGCTCATCATATGGCTGCAGCTGAAACTCACCTGTCCCTACAAGCAGCCCGTGAACCAGGACGTCAGAGAGCAATTAGACAATTCACTTTTGAAAGCTGCAACATGTCCACAATTTTAGTGAACGAAAACACAGCTCTCACTTGTCCATCCACAGGCTAATCACTCAAACTGCATCTTGGCTGTGTAAAAAGTGCCTGTGCTTGTTCCCATGACAGGCATGTGAAGCCACATGCGGCACAACCTCCTGACCTCTGCTCGTGCCAACTTTGACACCCACCTGCTCCACACCAGCCGTCCTTTGCTTGCCCTCTTCCATGAGGCCACCCCGTGTCTCCTCCACTTCACTGTCCACCTACTAATGATGACCAAATTGCCACACCTTAGAAGCAGACTCTAGGAGGGCTCATCGCTTTATTTCATTCCACAGCTGCAGCTGGGTTTTGCTGAGGAAGCTGTAGCACTTTCCCCTTCCCCAGCAATGAGCAGAAGAGGAGCTCTAGCCAGGGAAAGGCAGAGAAACCCTTTCTTGGCTGCTCTCTGCCTTATCTGAGGCACAGCCACTTTTCGGGCCCGGAGACCACCTGCAAACACCTGGAAAATCCCTACCACTCCTCAGAGAGCTCCTCAGAGAGCAAGCAACAAGGAGAACGATCAGAAGAGGTGGAGCCCTGAGTTTGCAAATCAAAGCCCAACTGAGTGTTTTGAATCTCTTGGCGAGGAAGAGGGGAGGAAAGATTATCCCGTGAGAACCAGAACGGCGTGAAGGAGAGAACCGGCTCTGACCAGAGCAGGGCTGCGGAGCCCTGCAGCCCCCACTGCCCTCCAAGGTCCCACGCTGCTCGGAGCCCCTCAGGCCACAGCCACGCGTGACACGGGAACTTGCGTTTACCCTGCACTACCAAAGCCTCCTGCCGGCCTCCCGCTTACACGTCACGGGAATATGTTAGAACGCCTACAAGAACCGTACGGCTGTCCCTAGTTCGGCCTTTCAGAGGAGCACGGTTCCACAGCCCCCCGGAGGAGGCTCAGCC
>NW_008236487.1:3148992-3158185 GCF_000691975.1 Corvus brachyrhynchos | reverse complement strand
TCCCCAGGGCGAGAGCTCGGTCTCCCGCCGCAGCTTTCCTTACTTTTCCTTTGGAGGTACATGGATATTGGGTTCCTTTGGCGATGCGTAACGCTGAGCCTGCCGTTCGGGTGGTGATGAGTCAAGGCACTGCCCAGTGTCTTCGTGTTGACTCTTCAAGGAGGAACTAGTGCCACACGTACACACGGGGTCAATAAACCGACCAGCCTGTAAAACTTCTAGTGATACCTGCAAAGTTAAATTCTGGTAACAAAGCCACCGAAAACTTCATGGCCTTTACTTTTTTTCCAGATTTGGAAAAAAAACCACAAAGTCTCGTGAAAAATACATTGTACATTCTTAATATTCATGTTTAGATTGAAAAAATATTTTCCAACTTTAGTCCTATTTGCTTAGGGCTAACAAAGAAACCCCAAACTCACAACAGCATCGGGTAAAGCGGGAAGGGGTCATAGCTCTGAAACCTAGGGACACTTCTCTTTTTGCTTTTCCCATACCAAAACTGCATGTGTGCTTTGACAAGCAGTGGTTTGAAAGACAGCAGTCACTCTAGAAGTGTATACCATTTGCACTGTGTACTTTAGGACACGTCAAAGCAGTCCAAAAATTACAAGCTTTCGTGTACTTGTGGTGGTGCATCCTCCCCCTTTTCCAGGCCACACTGTCATCTAAGAAATTCTTGTGATGCCTCTGCCTTGACAAACAGCACCTGGGATCAGCTCCTCTTGAGCTCATCAGAATCACTGTCCACTCCTAGGAACCACTGCTGTCCAGCAAGCTCCTGTTTTCTTTAGGAAATTTAGCCTTGGAAATTATTTTTCTTGCCTGAATGGTGTAACATCCCTGTTCCCACATTTTCAAACAAAGTGCCAACCCAAACTGTGTCTGGAATGAAACAGTTTTGACCAAAACCCACTCTCCTGCAATCCTAAAAAGAGCAGTCCAAAACTAGACCCTTTGAGCTCTCCTGGACCGGCCCACTGGCTGTGACCAGCAACCTTCCTGCGAGTGGGGCCTCTCAGAGCCAGAGAGCTCTCATGTTTGGTTGGAGGAACAGCAAGTGCTTGGTCAATACCCTCAACTTTGCCCATTGGGGAGATGCAAAGGCCTGCAGAGGGAGTATTTCACCGACCTCCGAGGGGAATTTTTCACAGGTAACTTACACAGCCTGTTTATGTGTGTGTGTTTGCATGTGCAGATATGCTATAGCAAATCTGGGAGAAATACTGCTTTCTTAGATGTTTAAGTACCTTCCATATCGAAATAAGTTAGGCTTGTAAGTAAGGTTAAGTCATAGGTTAGGTTAAATGCTGTTAAGTGTTATTTCTCTGCTAAATTGTTACAGTAAAGTTACAAGTTAAGTTAGGTGTAAGTGTTGTTCCTGTTAAAGGTTTAAGGTAGAAGTTAACATTACTGTTAAGTTTGAGTGCTGTTAAGCTTTTAGGCCTTATTCCTTTTCATCCTTGCCCTCGCTATCCTTTTGTCACGCACACCTAAACACACACGCACATCCCTCTAGACGGTTCTCAGTTCATTTCTGGTTTGATTGCCTGGATTTTGTTTGGTTGTGTTGTTGCTTGTTTTTCCTTGGTGTGCCTTAACTGCCCTCTAAGGAGTAGAGCGAATCTTGCCAATGAACTTTGGTGTCCTGTTGCTTAATATTAAATCTGGCTTTTGCTGATATGTGCGCTGGTGATTTTTCAAACATTTCATAGCAGTACTTTAGTTTTGTTGGGGTTTTTTTCATTTCTTCCAGTACTTTAGTAGCTGTTACTAAGTAATGGGTTTTTATGACTGTTACCTCTGTTTCATTTTTATGCATGCTGGAGCAAGCTGTAAATGCAGAATGTGGGACATGGTTTTCTGGTGAACTTGGGAACACTGGGTTAACAGTTGAACAGCTGAACTTGATGTTAAAGGGTTTTTTCCGCAGCTAAATGATTTCTGAGATTCTATTCCAGACCTCTGTATGAAATGCTATAGAGCCTACTGCAAATACGGACTAAAACCCACAGCATGCAAGAAGTTTCACCATGGAGCAAGGTGTTCCAAGTTCCTAGCCTTAAATGCATCCTTCAATTTGTAAAATTAAGCTTTTATGCTGAAGTACTAGATATGGAACCCTCATAAGCCTTAGTGGAATTAGCAAGACTGAACCATTTAGCTGTAAATGAGAGCTGCTTGTTTTTAAGAATAAAATTCACATTGGTAATTGCAAGCAGGTATAGTCTGTGAAAACAGGACAGCAAGGACAAGTATGAATATGAAAAAAGAAAAAGGTGTGTGAATAAATATACCTAACTTCTTTCCACACAGAATGCATTATGTAAAGCTTTCAGCATAACATTAAAGGAAATGACAAGTGGAAGAATGGCAATTATTTTCTTTAATGAAGAAAATATGATTTGTAACTTTGAAAGAGTAACTTTTTTATCCAGTCTGGAGGACTAAACCCAAGCTTTACACAGATTTGCAGCCAGCCTCTGATATTTTCATGTACAACCAAATACTTCAGGCAGCACATTTAATTTAGGAATTGTCACTGTTTTTCTTTTTAGGGACTCATGTTTACATTCAAACTTTAAAGAATAAAAAAGATACAAAGCTTACAGATCAAAGAACTTGCCACCCTCTGTACCAACACTAAAACATTCTTTTGCTTTCTCTCTGTATAGTACAAACCCAAGATGCCAAGGATTACGTGATTAATGTGGTTGTTTTTCCATTTCATGAACCCAACGCTCAAAAGTAATGTACGAGTTTGGAGAGGCATTTTATTTAGACAACTGAAAACAGTTAAACATTCAGAAGCAGCATACAATGAAACAAAACCCGAACCAAATACTTTTAAGTACATAATCCCTTCTTTTCAACTAGAGCCAATTTTTCCAACTTTCAAGAAAAAAAAAATGGTAAAAGCCATTGTATCATCTCTTCTTCGTAATAATGAAAACACACTACAATGAGTCTAATTGAGATTGGAGAGACTGGATCTTGGCTTGCACACTTCTTTGAAAAGACAGTAGGCAGTTATGCCAAAAAGCCAGCAAAACTCTACTACTTGTCTTTTGGGTTTTTATTTGGATGCTCAGTTCTCTTACAGACAACACCTAGCCAGTTCCACTGCATTCTCATCAATTACTGCCCATCTTTGCCCCACGGAGAGAGCGCACTCTGGAAGGCTGCTGTCTGTCACTGCTCACTTGATTTAGTCTCGCATGTCCATGTGTCATGTAACAGCTGCAGTAATCAGGCTTTCACTTCAGGAGTTGAGCTGTACACTGTATCTGAGTTTTCAGAGGCAATCTCTTCTGCAACTAAATAAAAAGGATGTTATTTAACTTCACTTTAGATCTATAAACCAAACAGATGTTGCAGGGATTGCTTAAAGAGACCAGTTCCGTTTGTTTTCCCATTCAACCTGATCCAGCTATTCTACCCCATCTGTTCTGCCTGCACAGCTCCAGTCACCAGCCTGACACTTAGCACATGATCAATGTCAGGCAAATGCATTCAATGATCTTTTGAAAAGAGTGAAAAATACCAGAAAGCACTTGAGGGAAACTACTTCTTCCATGCTAAGGAATACTGTCATCTTGACTGATGTTTTAACACTTAGGCAGTTGAAGCTGACAGTTCAGTTCATTACCTATTTCCTCCTCTGCAGTTCCTGGAAGGGTAGTCCTTGCTTTTGCTGCTTCTGCATTCTCCTCTTCTGTAGAGAAAGAGGAGAAAAACAAACAGTCAATACCTTCAGTTCCACCCACCCACCTTAGTTAAAAAAAAAAAAAAAAAAAAAAAAAAAAGGAATTTCCACGTAATTCAGTGTTGAGGAGAAACACCTGAGCAAGCAATTCTATTAATCAACATTGACCCTGTTACTGCTTCCCTCTCCCCAAGCTGAAACAGCCAAAGTACAACAGAAAATAAAACTACCATCCACACTTCTTCCTAGAGATTCTCTCTTTCAGAATTATAAAAATGGTATTGCATATTTCTCACTCTTCAACGTAAAAGTACATCAGACTCTTGGCTTAAATATTCACCAAGTGTCACTATTCAAAAAGCTTATGGGTATGGTGTTAATTGCTTACGTGACAGCTACAAAAATACATCCTTAAATCTAACAGATACAAGTAGATCAGAAACCCTCAGAAGACAGGAGTTACTGTATGAAACTCAATGTTTACCACTAATGATAGATATTACTTCAAAAGTGCACATGGAGTAGCCAACTTTCACCAGGACCAAGCACACACTTACCAGGAACTACACACTTCCAAAGGCCATAGGTTTTCCCTACTGTTGTCTGCCACAGCCTTAGTGTACCATCCTCAGAGCCACTTGCATATAACTCTCCATCAGGGCTAAATCTCACGCAGTGAATGGGACCAAAGTGCCCTTTGTAAGATTCTGAAGGGAACATGGCAAGACCGTCAATTTCAAATTTCAGCCAACAACTGAAATTTAAGTACAAACCAATCAGTTTCTGATACAAAACAGAGTTCCATTAATTGGTATGTCAGCAATGTCTACTTTAGGCAAGATACTAATGTTCCAGGAACTGCAAGAAAAAGAGTGCTTAGTTATTCTAGACAAAACTACAAAGCAAGCCAGCAGCATGGACTACACCACTCTGTTCCTTCAACCACTCCTTCCACAAACAAACCATTTTAAAGGAGGACTGGATCAGTAAGAAAAACTTAGAAATATGCCTTTTTTGAAATGAATTTGGCCAACACATTTTTCATAAAATCTTGTAACTGACATATCTAATGAATAGTATGACACTTAAGTTAACATACAGCTATTACAGCAATACTGAATGAGAATTTTTTTTGAATAGGTGCAGAACTGTTGGACATTTTAATTAGTTCTAGAATAATATTAGGTATGCTGAGAGAGCAAAAAATGTTTAACTGATAATATACCTTTTCATCATCCTCTTGCACAGCACGCTATGCTAAAACCCTATGAGTACAACAGTTTCATTTATTGGTTATTAATACCTATTTCAGAACTCCCTTATGATTATAGGAGACAAACATACCTAATTCTTCTCCTGAATTATAGTCATATTTATAGAGTTTAAAATCTTCACCACCTGCAACCAAACATTCTTTCGCAGGGTGAAGTGATGCAGAATTGATTGTAGCAGGCGCTTCAAATGATTTAATCTGCTCTAGACTGAGAGAGAAAAGTTTGTTAATAAAGTTCATATTAAAAAAAAAATCCTGAGAGCAAAGAAACTGTGATTCTACTAATCTGGACTGTTTTTAACAGAAATAGAATACAACCCCACAGAGTTTCTGAAACAAGTTTTAATACTTGCAAATCATGCTTGTCAAGTTAGAAATGAGTTTAGAGTAAGCAAAACAGAAGTTCAAACATACAGAACTCCTTTCTGGAATATGTTAAGCGTGTAACTTGTTTTCTTAAGACATCACAGAGATGCTGGTTTTGACAGCTTGGGGATTCTGGCCTTGTACAGCCAGTTTTCACCCACAAGAAGCCCATGACTCAACCTGTGAAAGTTCAAGTTGTGGACTCACGTTTCTGCACTATGAAAAGCAATAGTCTTCCCATAGGTTATCACCAGTATCTGTCCTTCTGGAACATACTCCATGCTGCTCACTGACATTGCCACATTTAGTGACTTCACTTCAGTCATGGTACTCCGGTCCCAGAGGCTTAAAAGGAAACAAAAAGGGAAAAAAAACCTCTCAGACTACTTCTGCAAATCAAACAATTTCCACCTCACATCCATGGCAAGACCTGGATTAAAAAAGGCACCCATCAAGGATCATCGTTTGATTCTACAGGTACTTCAGATATTCAGTGGCTTTATCTGCATTCTCACCTAGGCCAAGCTTAAGACATTCCTTTTTTTAAAATACTTCTACCTTTGCAGCTTAATGGCACAATATTAAATGGTATATACACACCATTTAACTACTCAGTGATTCTCTTGGAGATTAAAAATCTTGGTTTAAGTCTCCTAAGTAATAGATCTTTCTAGAAGCAAGGCTTGAAGAGTCCACTCTTCCTTTTTGCCTCAAAAGACAAAGACGTACTAATCCCACTTTACAGTTCCTTGAAGATAATACAGTTTTCTATCTAGCAGTGCAAGGGGTATCTAAACAGAAATTAAATTGTTCTGCTATGACAAGTAGGATTCTTTATTCATTAGCTGACTGCTGCATCTCTATTCCTACAATTTGGAGGAAAACAAACAGGACTAGGCTCCTGCCTATCTTGAACACTAGGAAACTGAAGAAGACAAAGCAGCAATAGAGCTCAGGACAGTGTGTATGCAAGAGACCTCATCTATAAATCCATCTTCTTTAGGATTACAAAAGGCATGAATTTATTCTATGCAGTTCTCAAAGACCACCTGTTCTTACCAGGGAGAACACATCTATGATGTTTATGCACGTGTTTATGGGGTAAATTAGGACTGTTAGCAAAATGATCTCTGACAGCAGATCAGAGCTGTATCAGGCATGCAGCTACATAATCTAGGATCAGATAACTTGTGTTACTTATATTCTTTACCAAAATAACATAACTGTATCCTCACACAAGGGGATGACAATAAAGCAAGCTGAAAGTTACTTTTTCTTACCGGACAGTTTTATCATCAGCTGAAAGAATCTGTTTGTCATCACTGCTCCATAAGGCCTTTTTAATGCCAGAAGTATGTCCACTGACAACGTCAGGTTCTTAAAATAAAGCCAAATATTTTAATACATGGCATACAATGAAACAATGTCATGCAGTAGTTTGGGGGCTTCCTTAAGCTACATGGATTTCCACCTACTAGAGACTGTAGAATTACTTCAAGCACTTATGACTTTATTTGTAGATCTTATTCCAGGAACAGGATAAATGTAAACTGGGTATCTGATTGCCTAGCTTTCAGCAACTTCACTAGGTGAACATCAATGATGTTCTCTAGCTTCCTCTCAACCACCAGTATAATTCAACCATGAATTTAAACACACTTAAATATGTGGAGTCTTTTTTTCTTTCAGATGACTAAATTTTAATTAATTAGACCAATTTCTAGTGAGTCTGCACTGAACTGAAACATGCTCTACTCTCTCCAATGTCCCATTCCTGGAAGTGTTCAAGACCAGGCTGGATGGGGCTTTAATCAGCCTGGTCTAGCAGTCCACACATGATCTTTAAGGGCCTCTCCAACCCAAGCAATTCTGTGACCCTTATATACCAAAAGGCTATAGACACTGCATTTGTAAAAGAATCCTCAACTTTGTTTTTTGTGATTCATAACAGAAAGTAGCCCCTTAATTTCAGAATTTCTGTTTAACTTAAAAAAAATCCCCAAGAATCAGTTTTAAAAGCAGACTCACCTGCTTCTGGCTTGCTCAAGTCATAGATACGCAAGAGCTTATCTTGTCCACCTGTTAACAGATAATTGCTATCCTGAAACAGAAGTTAGAGAGTCAACTCTATTTTGGATCAAAAATACAGCCTTTGTCTGAGAGTTAAAAATCACAGCTTTTTCTCTCAGACAGCCTCTAACACACTTGCTACATTTACCCTACAATCTTAAAACCGAGCAGTGGTATTTTAGATTATTTGCCTTATTAGATATACACATAAAAAAGCAAAAAAGTAACTAAAAGCAAAACTTACTCAAGAGCTTATTTCCCTGGTGAATAAGGTATAAAGGTTTCTCATACCTGTGTAAAATCCACACTTTTGACAATGTGTTTGTGAGCCAATGTGATCAGTTCATCGCCTGACACAGCATCCCACACTTTGCTAAACAGCAAGAGGAAACATTCATATTTTAGAGGCACCAGGACAAATCAACCTGGACAGTCAGATGAATTTGTAAGCAGTCTTTCCTGATGCCATCACAACATTTTATCATAAGTGCTACAATTCTTATAAGTTGTAACCCAGTTAGTAAATAAGAATACTTTATATGTTTTTACTAGAGCTTTTTTTTGACTATTCCACCTCTTTCCTTCACGCTCTTCTTCAGGACCACGCAAACTAGTTAACAATTTTAAGACAAAGGTGGCTCTTTTCTGCAACTTCATTAATAGAATTTGCCCTCTACTAACAAGATTCAGCTTGCAAAATATTCATTCATACTGCAAACAGCAAAAGCAAACAACAAAAAACATCAAAGAACTAATTCACTAGAAGTTTCTCATAATAAAAAGAGGCTAACTACTGGAAGAAAAATAAAAATCACTCTTTCAACTCTGCTGTAATTACAGTGCCAGAGATTAGAGCTGCATAGGAAAGTTATTCCAGCAAACCAATATGGTAATTAGGCACATCAGGAAGCAATCACAGTTGTTCATCATGATGGAATCAACTGTAGCTGCTTTCAAGAAGGTAAAAGTCTAGGTTTTAATTTGGCTACCCAAAAATAAGCTAGCAATTACTAAAGAGAAACAACTTAATCAGTAATTTAGTACAGCTATGTTGTCACCAGAGAGCACCACAGACTAAAATCAAAATACAGACCATGAAGACAGTTTCATCACTTACGCTGTAAAATCTGCTGCTGCTGTAGCTGCTTTAGTGGCATCCGTGTTAAGGGTGGCACCCCAAACAGCACCTTTATGACCCAGAAATGTGCCAATCCAGTCTCCCGTGTCTCCCTGGCGCAGCATAGGCTTGCCATCTTCACAGAAACAAAACCAATATTCACATAACGCGATAAAAGAAGGAAGCAGTTTTTTAAAACAAAAAATATTCTCTTGCACCAGCATGTGGAGACGCCCCATACTTTACAAAGCCATTCTGTGCAGAAGGGTTTAACTGGAGAGCTTAGATGTGCAGCTATACTTCCTGCATGCATCTGCACGATACTGATATTCAAATACTACTGCAAATGAGATAATTTTTTTCTGGCAAAAGTCTTTAGCTTTGTGTTAAGATAGAAGGAAGGTAGAAAGGAACATTTCATTTAGGTTTTATTTTTATTAAAGTTTTCTTCAGGCAGGACAGATTTGGTTTGCTTTTTGTTTTTACTTTGGAACAATATTATGAGGCCATCAGTATATACAAACAAGTCTCATGTTTGTAATGAGATATGATTAAAAAATACAGCAATATAAAAATGAAGCAGTAATAGAAAGCCTTTCCTAGCATTAGTTTTTTCTAGAAGGCTATCAAAGAGTTGCTCACACAAGATTTAGAGCTGAAC
>NW_008236487.1:3148519-3148883 GCF_000691975.1 Corvus brachyrhynchos | reverse complement strand
TGCCCTTTAAAACTTATGCATGCAAAAAAATAACATGTACATGTATGAAGAGGAAATGCTATTCCCACACTGAGCAAAGAGTTCTCATCATGCTGCGTCCAGCAAGGCAAGGCAACTGCCCTGATCAAGCCGGAGCTCGCTTTAAATCTACAGCCCATGTGCACAGGCGGTGGAAACGGGAAGTTTTACAAACAAACCATTTCGGAGGCCTCCCACCCCCTCAACAGCCTGGATCCCACGGGGCGCATGCGGGCTCCGATACCCCCCGGCTAACCCGGCAATGAAGCCCCAGGAAAGAAAACCGGCTGTCCGCTCCCTTCGTCATTCCACAACACCGCTGTCCCCGCCCTGCGTGGCCGGGACA
>NW_008236487.1:3070259-3148113 GCF_000691975.1 Corvus brachyrhynchos | reverse complement strand
GGGAGGGCTGCGGGTTCTTGTTGTGCCGTTCATCCCCTCATCCCGCTCCCTGAGGGAACAGCGAGCTCATCGCCGTCCCGTTCATGCCCTCATCCCGCTCCCTGAGGGAACAGCGAGCTCATCGCCGTCCCGTTCATGCCCTCATCCCGCTCCCTGAGGGAACAGCGAGCTCATCGCCGCCCCGTTCATGCCCTCATCCCGCTCCCCGAGGGAACAGCGAGCTCATCGCCGCCCCGTTCATGCCCTCATCCCGCTCCCTGAGGGAACAGCGAGCTCATCGCTGTCCCGTTCATCCCCTCATCCCGCTCCCCGAGGGAACAGCGAGCTCATCGCCGTCCCATCCATCCACAGCCGGCCCCGGGGCTGCGGCCGAGGTTCCTCAGTGCCCTGCTCGCTCCTAAACCAGCAGTGACTCCTGACAAAAGGCAGACCCCTTTTTTCTGCAGGGCCAGCTCCCCTCACGGCTCGCTGTGGGGCCTGGTGAGCCGGGAAGGCGGTGGGAAAGCCCTGGAGCATGTGGCGATTTCAGGGATACAGAGCAGCGCCCGCCTGTTTGGGCATTTTTAAGCCAAAGACAAGCTGCTGGTGGTGTCTGGACTTGCCCTCAAAAGCGTCTAAGGATCGCACTTGAAAATGTGTCACCACCCTTACTCAAAGATGAGGGGAGTGGTGTTTCTTTCAACTAAGAATCGGAATGATTGACAGTTAATCATCTCCTTTTTCTCTCAAGCCTTACAACTAGGAAAACTATTTAAGTCATTAACAGATAATTGAAGTTGAAGCTAACTGCGGACTTCCACAGCTTTTCTATTTAAAAGATAGGCACCATGTTTCACTGCCTTCTAGTATTTCATTTCTCACCCCAGAGTTCTCAGAAGTAACTCCTAAAGATTTTGTAACTGAATGACTCATTTTCAGGCATACTGACACTATATCAACAGTTTTTCCATTCAGAGCCACAGGTTGCCAACTACACATTTCCAGTGTCTTTAAGATTTTCTGGATTTTTTCCAAACAAAAATTAATTACTTCTACATTTACCTTTTTCAAAATATTATCTAAGAATAGGGCTATGGCTCCTTGCTAGAAATGCTGTTTGGGTTTACATTTAAAAAAACTCTTCTGCTAACTGATGTTGTCAACTTTCAGTGAAAAAAAAAAAGGGATCCTAAGGGTCAGTACAAAGAAACTATTAAGTTTAAATTACCTGCTTAGAATTCAAGGTTGAGAAACAGAAAGAAGATTGTGTTTGGGGAAGTTTACTTTTAATGATTTCATAGCTTTGATTGATTTTGTCTTCTGTTAAATGGAGCATGATTTTCCACCTGCACAAAGCTTATGACATCTACTTAGGAAGACACAAAATCCATAACGGGCAGAGAAAGGCAGAAATATTTCAAATTTACCAGTAAGTAGCTGAAAATCAGAGAAGGAGAAAAATGATGGAGATGTGAAGCCCATAAAATCTAGACATCCCACTAGACCAAGCAGAACTACAGGGTGTTGGAAAATACGACTGAGGACATATGGAATTAATACTGAAAATAAACTTATCTACATTTTCTCTTAAAGTCTCCAAAGTTGGTGCTAGGCCTAAGTTGGGATATGTCCCACATAATTCAGTCAGACTGTTTCTTTAGCAGCAGTCTCAGACTTTCTCCCTGGTAGTACCTCCATTGAAATAGTTTATTCCCCACAGTCTGAAAATGTTTGCTTTAAAAATACACTAATCCTGTGCCCTCAGAGGGCACAGCCCTCCATAGCTGCTTTACTTAATACAGAATTTTTTAGAGAAGGTAGGAACTGTGAAATAGGCTTCAGTTTTTCAAGAAAGTCTAGAAAGTCTAGTTCAAGAAAAAGAAGGAAAGATGAAAAAAAAGTTATTATTTACAAATGAAAGTTTAGCAAGCATAAAATAATAAAAAAATGAGGTAATACTGAGTTTTATTGTTTCAAACTGGGTGATTATGTATCACGTTCCAATAATATTATGAATAAAAGAAATGTCATTAGAAACCTTTTATTCAAAGTTTTGTTTATTGTGAAAATAACTGTCTTGTAATGTTAAATATCCATCAACCCCGACTTGTCAGGAAGTAATCAGGGCCTTGTAATGACGCAGAGCAATTCACCCCGTTACTGCATGGAATAACAAGTGTGCCAATCGTAGGTGATAAAGCACCCGGGCAAGACTCTCTTTTACTCAACATTTGTAATTCAGTGTCTGCTCGATTAACCAATATCTTTCTACAGACAGTGATTGAATTCTCTCAGAAATGTTGCTGACAATAAATAAAGCTATCCTAGTGAAACATTATGATTCTAGTGCTATGATTACAATGAATAATGCAGAGACTCAATTAAGTAGAGGTGTTTATTATACGTATTTACATTTCCAAAGACTCCTTTCATAGATCTCACAGTTGGAAATGCATTGGCTCACCACTGAGTGGAGCTCCTTACGTATTTTTTTAGGACACTAAAGATCTAACAGAGTTTCTACTGTGAGGTGACCTAGTGATGGTTATTTCAGGTTGTGCCTGGCAGCTGTGTGGACACAGCACTCAAGAAGTTACTAAATGTTTAATTCTCTACAATTAATTAGCTAAATAGGTAAATGGAAATCTCCAAGACACAGCAGCAGGGCAGACCCTTTGATAGTAGACCTCAAATATGAGTTATTTTAATGAATGGTGAAATATTCAGTGTAATCTGTGGGCATATTGATGTTCTCTACCTCTGTTAATTTTTTTTTTCCTGGGAAGTGGCCTGCACTAATTTGTACAGCTACTTTAGGGGGAATAAAAAGAAAGAAAGAGAAAGAAAAGGACTAGCTGTTTGCTGAAGGATGATGTGTTACAGATGCTGCATGCAGATATGTGAGAGCAATTGCAGAGCGTGTTGCTGAGTTTCCACTGGGGGAATAATTAAAAATGAGTGCCAGCCTTAAGCAGTCAATTATCAGTGAGTAACAAGATGAAAGATAAAAGGCAGATGTAATCATATTTTGAAAATAATACATCGGTGTGCCTCTAGTCAAGGAGTCCTTTCTACATCAGCCTTTCAAAGCAAGTGATCATATTTTTTCTAGTTTCCTTCAGCTTCTTTTAATGTTCATCTAGGGAATGTGAGCGCTGGGCCACAGACACTGTTCTGGTGGGTGTCCGTGGCAGGACAGTCTACTGCAGTGTGTTCTGAGAACATTTGGGTAGAAACTGGGGATCCATTTCCCTTTCTTGGATAGTGTGAGTTTGGTAGTTCAGTTTATGTGTGTGAATAGAGGCCAAGGGGATTAGGCAGGGAAATGGGATGTAGAGGAGTAGGGAAGAGTGTGAAGAAGAGTTTGAGACAGCAGCAAGGAAGAGAAGTGGTTTAGCAGGAGAAATGTAACACCTGGAAGCTGGATAGGAGAGGAAGTGGGAGGCTTATCAATTGTGTCCCTCACAGCTGCATTTGTACCTTTTTTCCTGTCTCTTCTGGTGAGGTCACATATAAGATCGCTTCTTTAACAACCGTGTTAGTGCCAGGCTCTCAAAAGGATTTGCTCTTATGAGAAGAATATTGTTCCTAACATCTGTCTGGAAGGCAGGGATCTGGCACATGCAGAGCATGCACCAACCACAGAACAATAAAACCAATGAGGAATATTGAAATTGTTTTATCTCTGCCATAATAGCGTATCTGTTCCTCAGTCTTCAGGTCCCTTTCTGTCTTCTGAGAGGTAAAAGTTGGTAGTTTTGGCCAAATAGAGAGAAGAGGAAATGATCCTCCAGTTTCTATCCAAATGTCTTCAGAATATAGTGTTGCTAAAGCTAACCCTCAGGAAATAAAGGAATGTAAAGTAAAAATATATGTAACATTATTTTGCTGCTTCTTTTCAAGGCTCATATTGGACCCTCTTGATAATTCTAGCTAAATAAATATTTACCTCTGCAAAAAGAATGTCAATTCATAATAAAACCGAATCCAATGGTAAAGCTCTGCTAAAGGAGAATTAAAATTGCCTATCAGTTTACTTGCTTTCCAGGAAACAGCTTAGGAAAATTCTTATTCTCTAAGGATCATGACAACTGTAATACCTCTCTGTGAGCTTACTGTACTGTGAGAAACAGCAAGACAAATTTCCAGGAACAAGCTTTAGCTGAGCTGGTTCATAATTGTAGACTGCTTTGATGTTTTTGCTTGGAACATATTTTTCACAATGCAAGATGTTTATACTCACTGTTCTGAAAGACTAATTCAAACATCAGCCTCTGAAAATCAGCCATAGCAGACAGTCTTAGTCCTGCCATCCTAGGAACACTTGAACTGATCTGACATAGAAAGGACGCTGGGTTTTTTCCTTGTTTCCAGGGGTAAAAGCTTTGCTGAAAAGACAGAAGCTAATCCAGGTAACATCAGTTAGGCTTGTTGATAAGCCTTTTCTAATCACTTTTTGAACAATCCTGCAAATTTTCTTCAGATTCTATTTTTTAGCAGCCACTTGCAAGTGCAGGTTTTGTACTATTAATATTAGTGGTGTAAAATACTCTGGTTTCTGATAAATAAGACTTTGTAACATGACTATGAGCCTCTCTTCACCAGGCAACATGGTATTTGCTGGTTTATGAGAGCAAGTTGTGCTCTGGAGAGAGCAGGAGCACAGCAATGTTGTTCTGCTACAACGTGCACAATAATTTAGTTTTGAAAAAGTTGAAACTTTTTTTTTCTAATGGGAATTACTATGAACTAGACTCTCTGTCCCTTTTAGGACACACCAGAAAAATAGGTGAGCTTGAAAATAGAGGATAGCAAGAAAAAGGTAAGAAAGACTACTCATATGTGACATATATTTGTGTTATTTTGAAAAAATACTAGATTATATAAAATTTCTTTGCATAGACAGCAACTCATATTATTCTCTCCATCCTCTGGCCATAAAAATCTCAGCTTTTAAAGAAATATTGTTGCTCTTCTGAGATTTGAGAATATGTTCCATTTCAAAACAAGTTTAGCTACATTTGTCTCTGGACTGGATCCACCAATGTCATCACTATTAGATCATGGATTAATTTGGCTCATGGTATTATGCTTGGAGTAACTACAGTTGTGGGCTTTTGGTCTTTTGCCGTGATCAGACTTTGAAAGAAATGAATAGCACTGCACTGATGGTAGGAGATGATGGCCGTGCTTTTACACATAGGAGACAGAAAACAGAGGTTTGCAAAGGGTTTTTTTAATTATTGAGATTCTGGGGAACAAAGATTATTGTCCCAAGATGCATAACAATTATATAACTGCAAGGAACTGAAAATATTTAATGGTGGAGTGAGTCGAAAAGATAGGAAGTACCCTCATTACTTTTGAGTAGAACTTTGCTCACGAGGTTGGTACAAATATTTGGAAAATTCATTAGCGTGATGAAGTTATTTGCCGGTTGGATTTCTGTGAGACTTTCACATTTGGTGCTGCACACCCATGTCGTTGTGACATTTAAATTGCAGACTAGGATTCCCAAAAGTGTATGTCGTGTTTCTTTCTTTTTGTTTCTTGATGGTGACACAGGAACAGCTTGACAAGGTGGAGGGAGGCTTTAGTTCATCTCACAGCCGTGTCCTTCACCTCACTGTCGGGTCGACCCAGCCTATACTAGTAATGGGTCACCTGCATTTCGGATGCTAAAAACAAGAATCTTATTTGCATGTGAATGCCGGTGTGACCCAGGTTTTATATAGCATTTAATATAGATGTATAAATAGCTTCGTATGACAGAGCAGTTCAGGTTTGGGCTAGAAGTGGCTGGCTCTCAGACCGGGTGAAAATAGAAGAAGAAATAGTCTTTGGACACCCCTACTGCTTGATTCCAGGTGCAAATACCATCGCTGCTTATAGTTAGAGGTGCATCAGCTGGATGAGCACGAAGCAGGGAGAAATCAACAAGTTCCCAACAGCTTCACACCCATCAAGAGCCTTTGAAGTTTAACAACAAAGCCTTACTCTAAGGGCATAAGTATTGGGCCATGTAAGGAAAAGTCATTAAGCAGTTAATCTTAGGCCTTATCTCAAAGTACTCCATTTCTATGGAAACTGAGTACTTGGCTCTGAACACCGGAGTGTATCACAGGAATTCATTGTAAGAGTATTGGAGCAGAGATATCCAGTTATGTGTCAGCTAGGATAACATTCTCTAGTTCTGCTTGTCGTCTTCTCATCTCTCTCCCCCCATCTCCTCACCCCGGTTTTATAACTAATCCTTTACCTCAATTTTTGTCCTTGTGATTTACATCTTTGTGGGGACAGTAAACCCAAAGGAAGCAGTGTATTCAGGCATCTCAGAGACATTCCCCGAGATAGCTGGGGCACTCGATTTACAAAAGTACAGAGGACCTGTGTGGAAATTCTATCGAGTGCAGGCTTTTGGGAAGGAATTTTTCTGGCAGAGAAAAAAAGTCATTTTACAGAGCCAGTAACACTCTACAGCTCCTGCAAATCCCTTGAACATTGTGACCACCTAAGAGTTGACAGCTGCAAACAGATTAGAGGCAAAGCTCTGTATCACAGTAGCATATCTTGGATTTTCAGCTGGTGTTTTTATATTAATAATAGCCCTAAAAATAATTAATGTGAATATAGCACTATAATCAATAATATGCTTCTTGTATCTGACTTATTCGTGGCACTGAACGAACAATCATATGTGAAATGGGAAATGGGAGCAGAGTTTGGAAAGTAAGGGCTGGTAACCCACGGAAACGGTATGAGTAATTCAACTGCATGTTACATCGTAGTGTAACAGCCAAGAAAAGAAAATATCCATTAAAAATCTGCCCAGCACCTGGGAATGGGCTGTTACTACAGCTGTCAAGAGCAACAGAGATTTCCATCTGTAGATTGTTAGTCAAATACATGCCAGCTTGAAAGACCAAAACCTGCTATCAGTTACTTTGTCATCTTAAAAGAACAAAAAATTCAGAAGTATCAGAAAGCCCTCCTATTGACAGCATCACAGGAGAGGCCAAACGCATTGAATCCCATCCTCTGAACAACCTTCCTTCTTCTTGTGAGAGTTAAAATACGTTGGCAGAAAGTTTCGAAGTTATGTATTTGTACATTCATTTCATTCTACTGAAACAAATGGATTTATTCTACATATTCCATTAAACAGCTGTCAGATCACCGTCTTATCTGTCAGATCACCAGCACTTGCAGCCACTGCTGACTGCAGCTGAGTGCGAATGGACTGCTGGAAGTGAAATATTTTGGTCGCTGCAGTAACTGCTTTGATACCTCTCTTAGCTGTTTCTGTTACCTGTCTTTCCTGCCTCTTATCAGCCCCTCCACGAAAGCTACAGCTGGTTTGCTGGACATTATCCTTATTGCTTTGCAAATGCTTTGCTAACTAAGTTCATGTGTTCCCTTCACTTCTTTTCTACCACAGAAAATGATGACAATGCAGAAGACTCAGATGAAAGCTGTTTTTTGGCTTTCTGTGCAAGCTTTCAGTTCACTGCCTACGAGTCTCTTGGTCTCAGGAGTGCCAGCTGCTGGTTTGATTCCATTTGAGAAACTCGGAGTACTGAAAGGGAAGTGAGTTTGAGGTGAATGGAGTTATTGGATGTTTGTTCAGAGCTATAATGAGATTGAGTAGATAAAAACAAATATAATGCTTTGATAGGCTCTTGATCTGACTGCAAGCGCTGCGGAAAACAGTGATAGGAAGCACAAAGGTGTCAAGATGAAACCTCTATTAATTCCTTCGCTGAGAATCTTCATACTTCTACAAAAAAACAGTGCTGTGTTTTTATCTTAATGGATGTTACTGAAAGTAGCTCAGATTCCATATGCAGATACAACATGATTGGCATTAAGCTTGTAGTTGCAACATGTTTCACAAGTCGATCCCCGCTTGTATAACGCATTGAACCAAAGCAGAACTTCCAAGTCTTCAAGTCTATATTTGGATTGTTTTCACAAAGCAAGTTAAATGAGTCTAAGATTAGTTCAAAAATATTTTCCAGAAAACTAAAATTAGCTTTTAAACCCACTTTCCACTAGAGAATGAAGGTTAAATATTTTTGCTTTGAGATCTGGGTTCATTGAACTCCCCCAAGTCCTAACACAGGCACAAGCCAAAAAAGCCATGAACCAACAGTTTATACAAACTCCTGAGAGCCAAATCAGCTGATTCTGGCAGAGCACAAATGTTTTTAAACTCATTTCAGCTTCTTTTATGAAGATAATCCAAGCAGTACCAACTTGCTTTTTCCAGAAACATCTTCTTTGCTTCTCCCAGGACAAAATGATAACACCGGAGTCAAAGACTTGCAGTGTCACAGAGCCATGGCCTAGATTTTTTGTACTGTAGCAACAGATTTGCAAGAGAGCAGATACTTGTTTTATAATATAGAAAACAATGTTGGAAAAAAACAGAAACTGTCATCTTCTTTTAACTAGCCACAGTATTTTAGGGAAGGCTGGAATGCCCTGTGTCTAGTGTAAATGTACAGTACTCCATTTAACATACTTCTTTTGTTTATTCTGCCTTGGTAATCAACTGCTGCCTTTGAGAGGATGATAAAATTAGTTTTTGTTCCCACACACAAACACACACATACAATGTAATGTATCGTGACCGATTTACTCTTTTTAGAGAAGCTAAAAACGGAGAAGTGCACAAGAGCACCCTTGTTTGAATAAATACTGGGCTGTCTGTATGGAATAACAATTATATGCTGAAGCTAGAGCAGATGTATGGGTGTGAATCACATAAGGGTAGGTTGGGGAATTATAATCAGCCAAACAGACCTAGGAATCAATCAGCAGTGGAAATTTTTCTGTGGTTAAACAGCAGATTTTTCTAACTATTATGGGGCAGGACAGGGAAAGTGATTTTTCGGCCCATGTTTTGCAAGTGTAGTGTGAAAGTTCTCAAAGTGTAGGACATATATTTGTGGCACAGAAATGCAAAATGAAATGAGATCTGGCACTGCCATTAGCAGCCACTGTTAAGACTGATGAAGAAAAGTTTGCAGATCCTTTCTTTAGTACTCTGCAGGAAGAACAACTTCGGAGTTAAGACGGAATGCTATTTTTTCCTGGTTTTTGCCGTACCCCCTGACCGAGGTCAGACCTGGAGTGATTTGTACCACCACCAGGTATCCAAGTGTTAGTATAGTCAGTAGAAGGAGGCAATAAAAGTCACTTTCTCTAAAAGGTGAGGTCAGCTTCTGTGTCACAAGTTATGCAATGTAATGGTGTGTCTTCATGGATATTTCTGATGTTCCTTTGATATTTTCATATGCAGGGTCATCTCAAATGTCATTTGCCTACTTTCAGCATTATCATACAAAAAATTTAATTCCAGTCATTCAGTGGCTTTCCCAGTACTGTGTTTGTGACCTGCTTACTCTCTCACTAAACAGCTTTACCTGAAGTACCAACACAGACACACTCCCAAAGAGCAGAGACCGGGAAAAGTCAGGATGCAATTTTTGTCTTCCTTCAGGTCCTTTCTTCTCTTCTGTTGGTTTTGCATTTCACATGGTGCCACTTATCTTGCAGTAGACTGTTGGAAACAACCAAAGGCATCTGTAAGCTCAGGGTTCTGAAGCACCCTCCAAAAACCTGCCAGAAGCATCTTCCGTCAACTTCAAGTAGGAAGCGAATGGACTGAGAAGAACGGGCCATTAGCAGTGACCCAACATGACCACTTTGATTGGGTAGCATTTATTCAGTGAGTCAGCGAGCCTTTTTTTTGTTCACCTCCCTCAGGTGTCTGCTTATGAAAAAAAGAACTTTTATCTAGGTGTTTTGTGGGCAATCTCAGCTGAGAGCTAAGACAGAAAGGCAAAGAAACAGGACCAAAGTCATTGCTGGGGCACTGTGGGGAATGTGGGGTCTTGCAGTCCTGTTCTTGCTGCTCTCATACCTCCTCTGAGCAGAGACTTGACAGTAATGTTTGTAATTTCATCACAAATGCATTACTCCACCAAAAAACTTTATTGTATTTTACTCCATCCAGGATTGAAGAAAGTTTCTATACTATTATCCCTTCTACAGAAATTCCATGTGCATTAGCTGCTTCCCAAAAGACATGTAGCTGGCCCTGATAGTTAAGTGATTTCTAGGCCCTGAATTAAAGTAATACAAAATAATTTGGAAAATGCATGGTATTCCAGATTTTTAAACAACTTGTAAAAGAAATATGAGTCCTTTCCAATAAGCTCGGATATGATTATTGAGCAGTGACTACAAAAATCAAGCCTGTTTCTAGTGGTAACTGAAATGTGTCCCCACTTGTTTCCAGTTGACCCACTGGGCATTTGTAAAGTGATATTTTAGTGAAAGTAGATTGGGCACTTGCTTCTATTTCCACAGTCTTTACTAGGTAGATCTAAACACTACATAAAACTTAGTTAATTGAAGAAAAGATGGTGCAATAAAAGTAGAAACCAAACCTGCTGTAATCCAACCCCAGCAGTGATATCTGGGTTGTCTGTTTTGCAGACAATATCCACCAAGTAGGAATGCCACTCCCAGGGACAGGGGATTCCCACCTCTCTGAATTACTTTTACACATACAACAAACCTGTCACATTTGGGCTCCAGAGCATGACAATCTGCAAAACTATTCTGGCATGGCTTCTGACTGCCAGAGAAGCATATATTTATTAATGGAAATTACAAGCTCCCTTCAGAGATATAAAGTCCACCATGAATTTCATGGAAGCAATAGGAGCCTAAAGATAACAATGTACACTGGAAGCCTCCCCATTTATCACACTTCCATCCTCCTGTTTTTAGGCAAAAATCATTCTCAGGAAATAGTAAGGCTTGCAAATATTTCTGCTGCTGGATTAACTGGATATTAGCAAGATACAGAGAACAATGATGCAAAGAAAGGGCAAGACTTTCCTGTGCCACAGGATAGAAACTGTGTGTGAGTATTCAAAAATTTGATGGCATTTTGATGGAATTTCTAACCACTGATGCAGAAAACCTGTTTATATCACAAAGTGGAACAGGCTGATGAACAATTTGGCCACTCAGTGCTACATGGGAGTCAGTCATTCCCTCTGTTGTTTAAACCCAGGCAGGCACCAAGCACCTCACAGCCGCTCACTTGTCCTTGGCTCTGTGCTAGCCCTGCTCAGCAATAACAAAAACATCTCTACATTATCAACTCTGTTTCCAGTACAAATCTAAAACACAGCCCCATACCAGCTACTGTGGAGAAAATTAACTCTACCCCAGCCAAAACCAGCATGCTCTATCTAAAGCATTGTGAGATCAGTAAGGAGCAAGGATTCCTTTTCTGCCAAGTTGCCCTGGACAGAAATCCTGCTTCAGTAGTTACATGATACCACTTGGGGAAAATGGAGTGATACCAACTATACATCAAGTATAATTGTTTGGATATGTAATTTTCCACAGAAGGATTCAGCATCAAAAATTCCACAGTATTTAATGCTTGAATGAAGAACCAGTTATTCAGATTAATGGTGTGCTGTGCCAAAATAACAGTAGCTGCCTCCCAGAGCTATCTGTGCAGTTAGAATATATTTTCTTCCTTCCATCCAGATGTTAACGTGATCAGAAATATCAGCCAATTTATTAAGTTCAGAAGCAGCATGGTAAAAGCTCATCCTTAATCTCGATCCCATTTCCCTGTATCCTGCCAGAAGAGATCCTGACTACAGTAGCCCATCAGTTACCGCAGTTGTCCAAAGGTAAACACAACACCAGGGCTTACTGCTGAAGAATGCAATGTCTTATTTTCAAGGGGTTTAAGAGCTGCAGATATTTTGTGTCTGATCTTTTTAGCTTCAGGTCTACTCTGTCTCTCAGTTTGAGCATCAGATCCTAATCTTCAAAGCCATCAGCAAGTTTTAATCTCTTCATATTGGCAGAGCTTTGCTATCTGCACTGTAGCTAAAGAGCTGCATCCTCTCAGAAAAGCAGCTCAGAGTGTCCAGGACAAAGTACACTAAGGCTGAAGACAGATGGTTTTGGCAGAGGGGCTTCACTACTGGGTAATCTCCTCAAGGAGATCACACACTCGGCAGTCCTGAACCATAAAACCTTGTATCCTTTCCAAAGTTACCTGTTTTCCCTGTGGAATGTTCCCCTCATTTTTCTGCTACTTTTTTTTTTTTTTTTTGTATCAGAAACTTAGAACTGTGAGCTAAGATTACAGAGATTTATTTACAATCTAGAATGAGCAAACCTGCTGTCATTGGAAAGTATTTGCACAATAATTTAAAAAAAGTCTGTTGCTTATTTTGAGATACTTTGGACAGACATGATGGAAATAAATGCTATTATTAAAAGTTCCCAGATTTAAGTGATTTTTGATACACCTGCAGACCTTTCTTGTGAAAAGCTTCTTTTCCAGTAGAACTGAGTTGATTTGAATTATAAAGTAAAGCTTTCATTACAGACAAAGATTTATGCTACATATTCAGCTCCCTTAAGAAATGGCCTCTTCTTCCTTTCCACATATTCTGATGGAGATAATCCCCTGCAGCTGGTGATTCATGCTGAGATTGCTCAAGCAAGGGTTTGATGCAAGATTTACATTTGCAGTAGAGTGCCTACATTGTGTGAAGGGACTCTTGCAGAAAAACAGATTTACTTTTCCTTTATAAGCAATCAGTAGTGTTCCAAGCAGTGGGGAAATGCTGGGAGTCAGGTACCAGCTTGAAGATCACCTGATCCATACAGCAGCCTACAATTTGCTCCATTTTTTTAATGGGGAGGAGGAAATAAAGGGGAAATGTTAAGCAAAATCAACCAAATACTGACCCCACAAGTATTGTTGCATTTGTTTTGCAGTTATTTTTCTGCCATGTAGTAGGCCAACAGGAGAACTTTGCCTGTTGATATTTCTAAGATTGTTTAGGAGAGAAAGCAGACTGTCTTTCCCCCAATGGTTCTTGCTTTCATAGCCACCGTTCTGTTTGGCCAGAAATATTGAAATAACACTACTGATTGCTGCAGCTCCATTTTCAAACTTTCAGGATTTCATGGTTTTGTTTGATACTTCAGACCCTGAAGAATCTCAATCTTTGCTTTTGCAAAGTTATTAGGTTTCACTGATAAAAAAACTGAAAGATGAACCCAAGTGCACCTTAAGGGCTCAAAGTTACAGAGAAACTAAAAATGTCTTCATTTATTATTCCCAGCTAGGTTGCATAATTTGTGATATTTACAGCAAACAATTTTGCCAATGATTGTATTCTAGATACCAAATTTTTCTGAGTGAACTTTTTATAATTTCAATTTGAAATGATCTCCCCTCAAAGACATTTTGCAGATTCCGGCTTTGTGATTCACTTGTGAAGGGAGTTATTTTCAACCTTTCCCATGATCTCAGTGTCATGGGATTTTTGTTCTCTGGGAGCCATGATGACACAAATAACATTAACAATAACAAATGGTTTATCCATTTTGAATTTATGATAAGAAATCAGCTCATGACTCCTGATTTCTTAGTGGGCAGGAGGTTTTGTTTCCAACTACCAGTACAAACCCGGCTGTTATCAGCTGGAGAAGGCTGTATAGACTCAACCAGATGTCAGCAGAAGTGCCATTTATTTTCACCTTTTTCTTGTGCTTTCTGTATAATTTGTCAGATGACATACTCTCTGTGCTTCATATAGTATCTGTAAAATGGGATCCTTTCGATTTCTTTCTATCTAACAGATTGTTACACTGGGACAAATTCTGTCATCTCTGCCCTTGTAGCAGAGCACTTCGCAAAGGAAAATAATAGGAGTGAGAATGAATATTGAGTGTTTATCACAAGGGGAGCCTGATTTTGAAGCCTGTAGATGTATTTGTTTATCTGCATATAATGAATAAAGTTATTAATAAAGTGATAAAACTTTCAAATGATGTGGAGGCTTATCCAGTGTGCAAATTCTAGATACTGCAGGACAGTTTGATTAGCACACTAGCTGGTGCTTTCTCAGCTACTCAATGCATACAGAAAGAGAAATCCCTATCCCTCCAGCACATTTTCCTCACTTCTGACAGACTCTGTGTCCAGTCTGTTTCTGGTTTGTGGTTAAATTAAGGACATCAATTTCTTGGAACATCTCATACTAAACTGATAGAGAAAAATAAATAACATTTCAAAAGAACAGCAAAGGCAGTACCAATGTGCCTGAACATTGGGTAATTGTCTGTCCTCCTGTACCTCCTCCCCCCTGGGCTCGGCGTGCTTGGTCCAGCTGCTGGAAGAAGATGTTCTGGTGAAGATGTTCTGGAAGAAGATGTTCTGCCACCCGTGCCACGGCATCACAGAGTGCTGCAAGGTCACTCTGAACCTCCAGCTTCTTGGTCTGCAACTGAAAATGCTGCTCTTGTGTTCAGGCTTCTGGGTCAGTGTTATCTCCCTGGAATTTGGTATCAAATGGCCTTGCCTGTTCCAGAGAGATCACATACTGTGCTTGGGAACTACCAGCTTGTGCTGCGTTGGGTTAAGTTCTCACTGTGTCTCATCAATGGCTTGCTTGTGTTGAAGGATTAATGAGGAAAAATGGCAATATATATTGATGTTCATGCTGTGTTTTGGCAAAGGAGTTTATAAAATTAATAGAGGAATTTAACCCCAAAATCTGTCGTAGCAACTACCTGAAAGGTAGACACCAGATCAGACAGGAATTTCGGAATTTTTATAGCAGGAATAAGTATCTTAGGGAAGTGTGTTATCTGTCTCTCTATTTCCTACAATGAATATAGTTTTGAATGTAATTAAATGATATTTATAAGACACTGCAAGGTATATTATATGAGAGCAATATAGGATTGGGGTTTTTTTAATCTACATTTGTTGCAAATACGTTTGTTTTTTCTCTGGTCAAGAGAACAGCGCCATACCTTACCTATCCAGACTATTTTGGTTGTTTTGAAACATTTTTTTATTGTTTCAATATGTGGCCAAATGAAGTTTAATATTCTTGATGGGATCCTTATTTTTCCAGAAATTTTTTAGATGGAACAATTTAAATAATATGGTCTAAAGTATCTCTAGATTGAATTTGTAATTTTATTTTGGAGACTGTTCTGGTTCACACTCAACGTGGTCCAAGATGATAAATCCTGTTTGCAAAAATGTGTGATGTTTCTGATATGGGTAAGAATATATGTTTGCAGACCGATTTCAAAGGAGGGCTGTTTCAAATCCTTGTGAGTGAAGAGAAGGAGGACAGCATTCTTGTAACATTGTTTTGCTTTTGTTTTCAGTCTCACAGCAGTTGGATGCAGAACTGCTATCGTCTCTCAGGCGTTTGTTGCTTTGCTGCCAAGGTCAGCTCTGCAAGCAAACTTCATATTTTACACACGGCTGTTCCGTGCTTCAGCTATTTTTCTGGTGTATTAAAAACAAGTAGGCTCCTCTTCAACATCAAATGTTCGTGTCTTTGGTTTATTTCTGTGTCTCCTTTTTAACCCTCACATCTGTTTAAGCCCTAGGAAGGTGCCCCCGCCCTCTCACCCCATCCCATCCTCAGCTGCCTGTTCTCCACCTGCCTGACTGCTGCCCTCAGCAGGAGCTGAAGGTCTGCCAGGGACACAGGGATTAGGCTGTAGGAAGGTGATAAGGAGGAACTCTTACAGATCCCAAAGTGGCCATGAGTGAGGTCAGGGATGCATAAGGATTTGTTCCTCTGAACAGCTGGGGTTCCCGAACTGCATAGAAGATGGTGGTAACAGTCGTAGGAGAGTGGTGGGACTTACCGTGGCTTGTCTGTCCTTTTGTGGCTACAGTCATTTGGTTTTTCCCCTGTCTCAGGTGTAGGATCCAAATATTAAACGTGTGTTAGTAGGTTTTCAAAGTTAACTGGGAAATTGCATTGTACCACTCAATTGCAAAACACAAATGTTCTAAACTCACTGGTTAAGTTTTCATATTTTGGCTACTGCACCCTGAGTGCTGTGGGAGTTAAATTTGGGTTTTGGTCTTGAGTGAGCTTGAGTTTAAATGCTCACATCTTTAAGAAACTGATCCAGTGAGCGGTATCTATATCCTGACTTACATCCACTGAGAGCTAATACACATCCCTCCTATGCTTATAAAGTTCCATAAAGAACCAACTGGAAAAAGCACTATGAGTAAAATTTGCCATCATTTTTAAAATGAAAAAATAAATCTTGACTTGTGAGTGCATAAGACTAGTGCCTGTGTTTCTTGCTTCTGTATTGTATTTTCAGGACTCCCTGCTGCTGCATAGGGAAGTGTGTCAGCAGTCAGAAAAGCTTTCTGACACTGACAGGACACTGCTGCAGAGGTGCTGCTCTCCTCCTAAACCCCTTGCTGAAAGATGCCCAAAAAGCACTTAAAGAGATTGGAAGAGAAATCCCCTGTCCAAGGGCTGTAAAGCTGATGTAGATAGATAGGACAGACAGCCTCAGAAGCCTCACTGTAGCGGCCATAAAAGCAACTATACATTATCTATATAGAATTGGAAGTGAAAAGGGTAGCTTTGAAAAATACAAAACAGCTGAGCTCCTGTGAGAGCATCCTCTGGACTGTTCAATGTCCAAATGCCTCAACACTTCATTGCTCTGTGCTTATAGAGCCCTAAAAGTACAGATGATATTTCAGTTTAGAAGCCTGATACTTTCTGGCTTTGTAACTCTGTATAAACTCTGGCTTTATAACTCTGTATAAATCCTTTTCTGTTTTATATCTCTAATTTAATGACAAACTTCCTTTTGTAATAAGTGCAGCCATGACAACACAGGCCTAGAATCCACAGAATCCAAGAGCGACTCTTGAGCTAATGAAGTGTTGAATGTTGGTAAAAATAAGAAGGTATCTGCAGCTCTTCAGATGAGCCCAAAAGATATCTCATTGGTAAAAAAGGTAATTCTAAATTACCTCCTGTTGTGACCTATAAAAACATATCTGACAGCCAACTTTTTCTATTCCCAAATATCAGTACAGAGCTGCAAATAAAACAAACCAAAACCAAACCTGAGAATGAGTCCCAGTAAGGTGAAATAAAGCATGCTAAAATTTGTGCAACTTACAACTGCAATTTCTTTGGCATATTCACACGGTTTAAGTTAATTAAAACAGTAATGCTACAAGGAGTTAGGTGTTATTGCTCTCCTGGCAGGACCCAGGAGGAGACCTGTACTTCATTTTTATTCCTATATGGTCAAAACTGCCTATAAGTGAGAAATAATTTAAAATGTGGGTCATTAAAAATCTCATTCCTCTAGCAGGAAATAATAAATCCTCTGAAGAGAAAGGTCTACTGCAATAACTTTAAAGATTTATTATCCTTAAATATCCTAAAGATAGAAATTGATGACTAGAACCAGGATAAGGTCAATATAACATTGTAAACTCAATGAAATACATCAATAAGGATGTAAAATATAAGAAATCACTTGCTGAAAAAGGATGATAGGGGACTGCGAGCTATTTATTTCCAATGTATTGTGAAATCCACATCAAAAACTTCAATCTTGCCATCAGTTAGTCAAGTTCTGTCTTACATTACTCCAACCCTTAGCCCATACAGTCTTGTTTAATTGCAGCAATGAAATCTTCCTAATATGAAAATAGAACTTTATGATAAAGATGTTGATAAGAGGAAAGCCTTCCTGTTGAAGAACAGGTCTCCTGCTAAAGGAGACTATCATTCTGTTATAGCTGTTAATCAGAAATTTGAGTACTTTTTTGACTAGAATAAACACACTTTGAACAATATTTCTGTGTTGGGCAGCAAAGGAATTTTATTCATACCCAGAGAATCATTCTAAACTATGCAATTAATCCTTCATTTTCCCCAAGAAGACAGTGACACTCCCACAGATAGAAGAGCTGGAGTGGTTGCAGTTAAATGGATGCAACAGTCAGTGAAACCCAAGTCCAAAACAGCTTACATTGATATGAATCCTTTCATTTCCCCCACATTTCTGTGACCTGACTTCTTACACTGCTGGGCTCTTTATTAGGATTTTAGGGCTACTACAATAATAATACACTGTATAATCAATAATCATTTTATTAAGATGTATTATTACAACATGTTATTAAGAAGAATATGTCATGTATTGTCTTTTTCTCATTATTTTTCTTTTACTCACTCTCAGATTTTGTAGACATTACCATATTATTCTTTGGTGGAACCTCAGACCAAGGTTCTGCAGCAGCCAGACTGTGGCAATGGGCACATATTGACCAGACTCCAGGTTCCTTGAAATCAAATGCAAAATGCTAAACAGCAGCTGAACTTAATGTACAAATGTTTGGAAAACACTAAACTCAACATGAAATAGCTGTAGGGATATAGGACTGGGGGCTGACTGGGAGGAGGTACCTGCTGATCACTAGGAGTGATTCCATTTCTCCAGCAGTGCTTGTGAAGCTGTGTCTGGAGCAGGGTGTCTGGTTTTGGGCCCCTGAATACCAGAGCAGTATGGCCAAACTGGAGTGAATCTAGTGAAAGGTCATTAGGATGATTTATTTGGGTGCCATGATGAACAAAGAGAGTCTGACAAAGCTGGGTTTCTTCAGCCTTAAGAAGACAAAGTCTGGGGGAGACCTTATTGCTGTCTGAAGCTACCTAAGAAAAGTGTGTGGAGGAGACAGAGTCAGGCATAGCTCAGAGGTGCACAAGGAAAGGATGGGAAGTGATGGGCACCCAGGTTGGAACATGGGAAATTCCAAGGGAATAAAAGAAAAAATAAAATTACCATGAAGTTAGTCATCACAGGGACAGGGACACAGATAGACTGTGGAGTTTTCATTTCTTGGAGATACTCAAAACTCAACTGGAGGAGTCATTTAGCAACCTGAGCTAACTTAAGTTTGCTAGTTCTCATTTATGGTACAATCTCTTTTACCCCAATTCTTGCAGGTTTTCAGGGCTTTCAGGTACGTGTAAACAAATAAACAAATTACCCATACGAGTAAATGCAATGGTTAAATACACTGCTATAGCAGAGTAAACAAGAACCAGGTCCATCAAACTTGAGCTTTGGCCATGAGTGGCCATCAGCTGGAGTCATTGCCCTGGGCAAGCTGCTGTCTGGAGGAAAGAGCCCACGGTCTGAGCTGCAGAAGTTCCTATCTGCTCAAAACAGGAAAGCTCACTCAGCTCATGTACAGAGGGTGTGCCAGTGGTTGCCACATCAGTGGCCAATGGGAGTTAACCCCATACGGAGAAAATTCACTCACAACCACAACATTTTCTTTAAAACTTTCCACTTTCCTGGCCAGTAGCTCCTCGAGGGAGCTGCACACGGAGCTGCATGAAAATTTCTGTGTCCCTGTTAGGACAACCTGATCTATTGTGTGTGTTCAATTGCGAGTAAATGGAGAATGCTGACAACAATGAGGAACAGAACGTGTGTGTCTGTCTTTCCCCTAAAGAAACAAGCTCTCAAACTGTCTCTGCCTGTGCTTCTTGGGAGAAGCACGTTGAATGAAGCACACCAGAGAATTTTTCATTTACCACTAAGCTTTCGGACTGCTTCACAACTGCTCTAGCGTCAACCTCGTAAATGAGGAAAATTAATTGAAAATTGCTTTCAGCACAGAGAGCCCGACACCGGGGGAGTGTTGTCTCTCTGTGCTATAGTGATTTGATTGGGGCTGCTGTCACATGTTATATATGTTATGTTCAACTCAGTGCTGAAAAACAGCCTTTGCCATTTGCCCTGTTCTCACAGACAGGGAAGCTCAGACCATTGTTCCTGGCTTGTTTTCAGTTGTTGCAGTCTTCATGCTGATAATTGAACAGCCTATAACTTAGATGAGGATAACAAGAATATATCTTTGAAATAATACAATGCAAAGGCACGTGAAAGGAGAATTAATTCTGGTTTCATAGTGCTGTGCACACCCTGACTTATCCTTTGCCACAGCCATTTACTCTGTAAAGTTCAGAAGTAATTTTGCAGTATATATGGGCCTGCTCCATTGTCCCATAAATTAAAGATAGCCTTTAGGGCTTTAGAGGACTTTGGATTCAGTTTTATCACACTTCTCATCTTGGGATCTCAGAGTGTTTTGTAATTATACCTAAATAAGTCTCCACCATGTCTCATTCTCCTGCAAGTAACAATTCACTTCTCCAGAGGGGAGGGTAGACTTTGGAGGCAGAGAAGAGAGGAATGCAACACTGGCCATACTCCTCTCTAGTGGCTGCATGTGCTAAATCTCATTTGTGTTTGCTTTGCTTTTGTTTTCAGACTGAGGAGCAGGGGTGTTTCAGACATCTGATGTTCACTTTTCTCATCTCTGTCAAAACAAAAGAAATGCACCCCTCTGAGTTTTAAATGCAAGGAAAAAACAGTCGCAAACCTGCAACATTTTCTTCAAATCACAAAAATCTACAAGTACTGTGGATCTACAAATCCTTGAAATACACTCCTGTTAGATCAGGTAGGCTATCAATGCCTGCTGTGTACTCTCCTGGCCTGTATCGCTGTCTTACAGTTGGGAATCTGGAAGCTCTTCGGTCCTCCCAGGGAATTTCCCAGATTATCTATTCTGTTATTTCCAGTAACTTTTAGATTGTTTATTTGACTTGGGGATTAACTCAATTCCTTCTCTTCCTACTTTTCTTATAGCCCAGAAATATCTGCATCACGAGTGTGTTCCCAGTCCTTAGCTTGTTCATTCTAGGGGTTAAATCATCCGTGTCATTCTATAAGAGTTTCAGTCCTTCTCAGTTTTTCCTTTTGTCTCCATACAGCTGCACCAGCCACAAGCATCGCCTGATTAAGACCATTCAACCCCCCTTTTTTAAATTCAACAGCAGTCCGGGTGCTCTTTGGAGTGGTGAATTCTGCTGGCTGACACCACTCCAGAGGAAGAAGAAATTCTTCTCTTGGCCAAGTACTTGTTTATTCTTTTAACATAGGCCCATGTAAAGAGGAAGGACTGACATTATTTTTGTCACAGTTTTGCTTGATTTGGTAGGATACAGAGACTTTTGTCAGCACAGAGCCCTGGCTGTGCTAGGCACTGGATACCTATATATGTCTGAGGACAAGTCCCAGCCTTGAAAATCTCACCCTTTTAAAAACTGAAACCACAGAAGATGTGGGAAAATGTTTCTGTAAACAAACAGGGTGGCTATCATTGTGCTTAAGCTCAATTTCTTCCTTCAGCTCATTGAAAAGCACCCCTGGCAGGGGTCAGGAGGGGAGGGCAGCTCAGGTTTCTCCAGTTTTCCGTGATGGTTGGGTGCAGAGGCAGGGGTGGAGCAGGATGCAGGACATGCTGCATGGGACCTTTTCTGCTGATATGCCTGTCACCTGCCCTGTGGCATGGTGGCTTTTCCCCACCTGGTAACCCTTCCCCTCATCACCCCCTTGTGTGTAAGGTTGTGGAGGGAAGGGTAAGTCCTAGTGCTCCCTGGATTTGTAGGGGAATGGAGGGGAGCTGAGCTCTGCAAATCTCACATGCACAGGGTGCCAGTGATGGGCACATCAAGGGCAGGGGCTGTCTGTCTTGATGAACACACCTCTGATTTTTGGGCCTCTGGCACAGAGGGGTCAAAGGGCTGGCCTCTTACTGCCCCTAGAAAGGACAAAAATTATTTGGGCCCATCACTGTGTCAGTGAGTGCACTTAATTACAAAGGAGTAGGAAAAGTTTTGGGGCATCACAATATAAAGGAAAGTAAGAACATGGAGGACTGATGGAGAGAGTTTTCTGTGTCAAATCTTGGTATTGGCAAAGGAGGAACACACAAGCCAAGGATTTTTTTTAGTCTAATTAAAATCTTAACATGTTAACTAACACACAACACACAGTAAATTAGTTGTACTCCAGTGACAATACACAAATATTCACACTCCAAATTATCTAATTAATATAAAATAAGCTCTGCCTGGCTCATTCACTGGGGTGAATGGTTTATCACCCTGAGATCTTTAGTATCATCTTGTGCCTGTACTTCACTGGACTGCATCTCATGTCCCCGCTCTGGAGGCTACTGCACTCCTCCTGCATCATTACACCAGGGCTATAAATATGTCAGAATACAGAGTATCAGCTTGTTGCTGCTATCTGTATAAAAATTAATATGCCATATGGCTGTAACATATGATTCTGCCATGTGATTTTGCTCAGCTCTAGAACTGAGGGAAAATTAAGTTCAGCTAAACAAGCTGATGGTAGGATAGCCCTGAAGGCACGGTGCTCTCAAAAACCTCTCAATCATCCAGCTCTGGTAAAAGGAAGTGACCTCCAAAGAGGAATTTTCCTCAGTACTTTTTCCACGTCCCAGCCATTTCTGGTGAAGAAAGCAGAAGGTGCGCTGTGGTAAGTGACTTCTTCTTTTCCCCAGAAGCAAATTCCCTGAGCAAATACTTGTTACCACCTCAGTATGAAATCCACCACTGGCCAACTAATGATCATAATAACCATAGGGTTTAGTCTCCCTTTTAATTATTGTCAGCTGTTTCTTACTTGTAACAAGCTCGGGGAAGGCCCTCTTTGATTTGGCAGTATGTGTGTTTCAAATGCTGATACTGCCATGGGGACTGGGGTGCCTTAAGGCAAAATCAAGTAATGCAGCTGCAGACCTGCCACATCCGTTGCAGGCTGAAGCCATTATGAACTTGGACATTACATATGTTTATCTGAAAACTGTATGGAAATTAACCTCTCTCATGGGCACCTTCTGTAGGAAAGAAAAGCTTGTTGAGTCTGATTGAGTCTGTGATTATACCCCCAGCCTCAACCTTCTCAGTCACAATTCCCAGGACCACACCTGTGACTGACTCTGTATGAAATCAAACTCAGAGACATTGTCCCATTTTTGTGCGAGGCACTGTAATGATCAGAGCACCAAGCTGGGTCCCACTAGAGCTCCACTTCCATGGTCATTGGGTGCAACTTCCCAGCATAATGGAGTCACTTCAGCTTTGCCAGTGTGCTGTGATCAGAACTAATGGTTCATGTTCTTCCACCCAAAACCCATGAGATTCATGCAAAATGTGCCTAAAACTATATATATGCACACACACAGAGTTATTTTATATGCATTTACTGTTATTTTCATTTCTGATCTCTCAGAATCATTCAAATTCTGTAATTTTAGGCTGTAATAAAAACACAACATAATCCAGGTTTCAGGGTATAACTGTGAGGTTCTTCAGCATTAGCTGAGCTTTGGCTGTCCCCTCTGTAACAATGGCTGTCTCTTCAGATTCATTAATGCTGCTAGGCAATTCTGAGGTCTGTGGTAAGAACTATGTAACCAAAAAATTGATATCAGCATTATTAATTAGTTCCCTCAGCTAATGAAATAATTATTGAATCAGAACTAAGCAAATATATTGAAATGCAGGATTTCAGGTGACCAACACATTCTCTAATCAGCTGGGACAGTTGAACAAGGCCCTTCTTTCTTTAAAAACAGAAACCAGGACAACTGTTTTCAAAAATAAAGTTCAGCACAATTAACAATAAAAAAAACAGTTTACAAAGTAATTCTGTTCAATCTAATGATTTTTTTATTGTGGTATTGATATTTGATATGTTTCTCAGAAGCTTAACTCCATCTTGTGAATGCCTCAAATCCTTGCCATTTGTTACAAGAAGAAAGCCTCTCCCTCTGACATTTCTGCTAAGAAACATGAAATCTATGAACCCCAAATCCAAATAAAAATGTCAGCGTCTTTTTTATCAACACCTCGTGATTACTAAAGAAATGTATTGATCTTAGATGCTTGACTCGAGAACTCTGAAGGCTTTAAGGTGAGTCATATGGTTAAGACTGTTCCTCCTCCAACAGAGAAGTATAGCTCAAAATCCTAGAAGAGTAATGAAAAACCAGAAATTTCTATAAATTCTGGCAAAACAAATGATTTTTTTTCCTAGTAGTTACATATATTTTTTTTGTGCCCGCCCTCCTTCTTTTCTTATGAGTATGAGATATAAGGAAAAAGAAATATCTGAGGTTTAATGCTCTATCTCTATATCAATAAACATAAAAATGTAATAAAACACACCTGGCATGCTTCCCTATAAAAAGAAGAGCGCGGATATAAAATGACTGATTGTCTGTGTCTTGTTTCTTTTTTGTCTCTGTGAGATAGGAACATGGAAGCATCAAAATGCATAAAAACACTTCAGTTTGCTCTGTAACCTGCAATTTATTTGCTTAAATTCAATTAGAGTCTCATTCATCAAACACAGTGTAGCTCTTGAGGGGTGACAGATCAAACTCTAGCAATCACAAACGTGCTGAGCTTTGCCCAAATTATGCAAAGGTTTCTTGCACCTCAGGTTTCTTTCAGGAGAGAGTCTTTGACTTCCAAATCCAGGTGTCAGCCAACCAGCTCTCAGTACAGAGATTAAGTAATGCACAAGTTAAGGGTTTGGGTCTGATTCTATTCCTTCTGAAATAAATGGCAACACTTCCCATGGCTCCAGAGGCAGAAAGGTCCCATCCATTGCTTCACTGGCTGATTGCAATCCACACAGGATCACGCAGAAAGAACTGCCAGATAATTCATAATGTCATGGAGCCCTTGTCTTACTGCAAGGCTTTTTATCATCACACATTCAGCTTCAGCCCTAGTCATAAATTACATAGTTTGTAATTGATGCATTAGTAGTTGGAACAGCTGGATGGCAAGTTTTTAACTCATCAGTGGAGGCAGCTTCAGGCTGAAGAGTTTTGTGCCCAGGATGAAGAGTTGGTTCATTTATCTCAGTCAGCTCAGTCGAATAATCTCCCTCACGGCTGTAACAAAAATTAGGAACAAGGAATAAAATTCTGTAAACCCCTTGCAGCTAGACTAAGGGACAAATATCGAGGTGTACATTTACTGATGCAAACTCCAAATGATGTAAAACAGAGACCAGAGCACCCAGGAGATGTAACTCCATGTTCTCTGACTTGGGAATGCAGGCACCACAGGGCCCATGAGCAAACAGTTGAGTGTTTCCTTTCTTTAACAGCGCCAAACTTTTCTGCTGTACTGAGTGGTCCCTCATTATAACTTGGGCAAAGTGACTCACGACAGCTCTTTGAGGCAGTTTTATCTGTCACAGTCACTGGGAGCCTCCGTGGAGTTCCATGCCATGGCTGCACTCTGACAGACACCTCACTCTCACCTGATATATTCTCTGCCATATCCTCAAGCTCTTCTGAAGAGTCATTTCTCGCATGGAAATGAGACTTCTGGGAATTCTTTGTGCTGCTTTGGCTCCATACTTGGGATAGAGTGTATGAGTCAGCCAGCAGCAGTCCAGACATTTTCCCTCTGGTTCAGAACTGAGTCTGGAGTTCAGTTTCTGCGAGGAGAGGATTACAGACACACTGAGTTCCTCCTTCTTGTTCACATTTAGATTGGGGGTAGCTCTCTGGTCTGCTTTACTTTGTTTGCCTGAACCAACCTGCCTTAGAAAGGTGATTCGAGAAACTGCAAGTAGCTTCTGTAATATCCTACTAATCAACTAAGCACGAGCTTTTCAATAAAGGAATCAACTAATGAGGAGAGAGGAGGTCTTTTAATAATCTTTTTATATTCCTTTTTTTTTTTCTTCTGGGCAGGGGAATCAAACCCAAACACATTAGAAGGTTTGCCCAAAGGTAATTTTTAGCAGACCCCAGCTTCTTAATTAATGTAGAAGTTTATAGAATGTCCTGAATATGTTTAGACCTCACAAATTTTGAGGTCATTATGTTATTCACAGATTTGCTGCTCAAATAGTAAATCTGAATTTAGAACAATTAATCACATTCACCTAGTGTCTTCTAAAAATGGTCAAAATATATATACATATATATTTGTGACACAAAGGATGGCATATTTAAGCAGAATATTTTAAAACCAGACCCACCCAAAAGAAACTCCCAATCAAGCTACAAATTACTTTGGGACTCTATGGACTCTATCTCTATGGTTATTCTTCAAATCCTCTTACCTGCATAGTTTGATAGATAGCACCATGTTTAGCCATGATGCAAAATGTATTCTATAATTTTACTTAAGGAGAAAATAAGTATTTTCTGTATTTGCAATGTTTATTTTTGTTTTCCATAGCATAAAGAATGGAGTAGCATGGACCAAAAGCCAGTCTCTTTTGTTTCTCTCATTTGCTGTGGATTCCTCTGGGTTTATCTTGCATTTTTATGACCTAAATCAGGAACAATTCTGCCGTTTCTCACTGAGCTGCAAGTGCCTTAAAATCAATAGAAGAATCAGGCTTGCTCTGTATATTTTTCTTCTGAAAACTCTATGGATACAGCGGTGTCTGCTTTCAGTGAGAGTGGAAATTCCAGTATCAGCAGCTAGTCTCAAATCCCTGGGCTCGCTGCAGGTAATACTGTACCAATTGAACTCTTGTCTGTCTATTTTCAATAGAGGCTGGTCAAAGGTGCTCCCCAGGAAGCTGCAGGTTTGTTCCCCACTCGGCGCCTTCCATCGCGTGTGCACCTGCAGAGGAGATTGCGCCTGGCTGGGGCCGCGGAGCCTGGCTGCATTCCAGGCAGGAAAGAAGGGGGTTGTCGGCAAACAGGCTCTGATGGACCTGCCAGACCCTTGTGCAAGTCGTCTGTGGTGTGTAAACCATCCTGCAGGCTCCCAGCCCAGAAAGTATCTTTAGGCTGATCTCCAACTGAAGGAAATTCTTCGGCGTATTTTGTCTTTTCCCCAAACAGACAAACATTGATGGAATGCCTTCTTCATCCCCTGTGTTACAATGTTCTGGCTTCCTTTCTGCAGCAATATTAACTTCAAACTCATAAAATAATTTTATAAATGTCCATACCTGTTGTACACATCTCAAAGACAAGTCATAGAGAACAGAAATAGAATTTATTCTTCCCCAAATCTTTCTTTCTCCCATTTATCCTTCTGGTTTCCCCTCTCTAATTCTCACATCCCATTTTCTTTCCTCTTAATTGTCTCTGTTCCTTTAAAATGTTTTCTTTCCAAGTGAAACCAAACAAAATTGTCAGCCTACAGTGGTCTTCTGCATTTGTGTTCTGTCCTTTGTTAAGGGGAATTGGAGCAAGGGGTGGGCTTGGGCTGCTATCCAGGAAAAAAGGGGGAAGAGAGGCACTGTTTATCACTGCCAAGGACTGAAGCAGTCCCCAGCCTTTTCTTTAAGAGAATCTTTCGTATTTCCTTCTACTTCTCATGGCGTGAGCACTTTTAAGTACCAACTACTGTTATTATTTACCTAGGGAGTGTGTGTATGGCATCTGGCATGGACAGTTTGGAAATGTCAGTGTTTCTGTAAGTTTCATTCACAGTAATTACCTAGGTAGCCTCTCTATAATCTGATTCTTTTAGATTTGAAGGTTTGTTGGAAAAAAACTAGGGAAATGTATGGTATCTCCACATTTCAGTGCTTTTTTGGGTACATAGAAGTGGATTTATGTCACATTTTTTTGCGCTTTCCTGTTTTGTGGAGGACTTTCTGGACCAGAAAAAATAACAAAGACAGAACTGGTAGAAGATGCAGCACGACAAGGGGCTCTGCCAGCTCCGAGCCAGGAAGGGCAAGTTGGCTGAACTGCTTTTCTTTCTCTGTCTCTCTCTCTCTTTTCTCTTTTAAGCAGGGTTAAGGTGAACTCCTAAGCCATTGTGGAGTGAGGCCCCACCTCTCCCAGCCTGATCGGCAGGCTCGGGTTACTCTCTTCTGTCTGGTTCACAGGAGCCCACAGTGAGCTTAATTCCTGCCTGCTGCCCCGGTCTTCAGCACGAACCTGCTGAAGCCTGGCAAAATAACACCATTTGTAGAGTTCAGACCTTATTTCAGGAAGATTTGCTGGCAAACACCAGGTCAAGGATGGAATAGCACCACTTGAGAAGAGATTCAGCAACCAAAGTGGCAAACAGTAGCTGAGCAATACCGTCCTTTCCTCTTTGTTTTTTTTCAAAATTGGTAAAATCCGCGTCCTCCCTGGAGAAGCCGTCAGGGGCAGGACTCTGGCAGTGATGGCTCTGACTTCACCTGCTTCTGCAAATGAGTCACGGAGTGTTATAAAAAGCAAGGACCTGCCAAGTCTCATTTCTTGGAACTGAGTGGAAATTTCAGCAAGCAGCTGCTCTTTCCTTAGTTTATACTTTTCCTCAGCAGGTTTCTTGGAGAGGGCCTGGAGTCACAGAAACTCTGTAGCATAAAGGACCTGTTGCTCCACTTGGACAACCGTGGCTCAGTGGGAACAGCTGTTTGGTCCAGATATGATTCTGATCTTCTTAAGGGATCTTGGTGAAGCCTGGAAGGAGCCTCGGGAAGGTATTTAGCAGGTGTGTAAGTCTTTCTGGATTGGCAATTGAATCCTATCAAAAATCAGGAGCAGAACCTCAAAAATCAGATCAGCTCTCCTATACACTACCTGAATAGAGGTTCTTTTCATATGTCTGAGGCTGTCAAAAGATTTATGCTTTCTAGCTTTTCTCTGGAGTCACATAAGGCAAAAACTTATTTGAAAGAGAAATCAGTGAAAACAGATTCTCGTGGAACAGCCCGGTTTTAGGAGGGGAAGTGGCTCATTATAGCAATCCCGACGGTGCTAACAGTGTAGCGTGAGGACTTCGGCTACCTGCAAGTGTGCCGATAGGGTCCATTCCCCTGCGCTGAGTGAAAGCCACGTGTAAGTTGTCAGAGTGGGGAGGAATGTGGTGCCAGATGGAAACAACATAAACAGCTGGGAGATTTCATCCGGGATTTCAAGCGAAGACGGGAGACTTTTGTTCTCGTAGCCCAGTCGTTCCAAAGGTGGTTTAGCTACACCTACTTCTTCGGGGAAGGATGTTGCTTTGGAGTCGTGGTAGGTTTCGTGTGTGGCCTTTTATTTAATTTTTTTTTTTTTTTAAAGAGGTGTGTGAGGCTATTATAAATTCTCTTCAGGCTATTGGAATGTCCTGCTGTATACCAGGGAACTTTTCTCTCTGTTGACTAAAAGGCACTTATTCCATGCTGGCCTCAATGGTACTAACTTCTCAGCTAGCTCCACAGTTTTGTGGAGATTACCTTTCTCACCTTTGGGTACCTTAGAAAATTACTTCGGGACACCATGTTTATAATGAAATGCCCTTATGTTGACTTACTGTCATTAGTTTGAGCCTAGTTAAGAGTATTTTTTTATGAAATGCAAAACAATGTTACAATGTTTTATGTGCATGCAGATGACAGAAGATAAAACCATGTTTACCTACAAGATCAAATCAGGGAGATCTATTTCCCTCTCCATCCAGATGCATAGGTGTGGGTGCTCGGGATTTCCCCCGGGCGTCGAGCCCCCGGGTTGTTCCGCGACCTCAAAAGCCGCCCGGGCAGCCGCCACACGGCGGATTACGGGGCGCTGCCCCGGGCTTGTCCCCGGTCCCCTGGGCGCTGCCGCCGCCCTGCGCTCGGACAGGGGGGCGGAGAAGTCCCTCCGGGGCCCCCCGGGCTGAGCGCGGCTCGGCCGCCGGGGACAGCGCTCGCTGCTGCAGCCGTTCCCCCGCCTGGCTTCACACCCACGGAGCCCTCCGTGTGTGTACGTGTGTGTGTGTCTGTGTAGGTGTGCGTGTGCTCTCCTCCTCCCGCTGCGGTACCGCCACACCTGCTCGCACCTTGCCCGCCGCGGGCTGGGCATCCCCGCCGCTGCCCGCGGAGGGCACCATCCGTGCGGCTGCCCTCCTTCTCCTGTCTCACCGTCTGCCAGGTGACTCGCCTTTCAGCTCTTACTGTGGTATTTTTTTCCCCCGCTGGTTCAGCTCGCTTTTCCATCTCTTTTGCTGGTAGCGGGCAAAGGACCGCTTTCGGGTGGGATAATCCTGTTGCGTGCCCGCGTTTGTTTGGTGCTCTCCCCTGCTGGCTTTCATCGCCCCCGCTGTTCAGCCCGTTCATTCTCGCTGGTAACTTTCCCTGGCGTTTTTACTCCTTCTGCCCCTCTCATCTCCATGACATACACACCCTTACGCATTGCCAGTGTGCAAGTGACCTGGGCACGCCTTGGAAAACAGGTTCCTGGCATTTTGAGGAATAATCTAAGGTGCTCCTGCCCCCCTGTAACCTCAGTAGGGCTGCACTGTATCCATGAAAAGCGAGATGTTGCAGCTTCCACTAAACCATAGTTTCAAGCCAGTGAGTAGCAGGCAATAGAAGAAAGGTGGAACAGGTTTTTCTTAAGGATGTTGTTTGGGAACAAATCCTCCCACTCTGAAACTGTGCTTTGCCTTGGCTCGTGAATCTTGTACCCTTCAGAGTGGTGTGACCTTTGGTGGAGTCCGCTTTGTTTACTTGAGGTGAAGTACTGAAGGTAAAAGTATTGCTCCTCTGCATTGTGGCTGCTGAAACATTAACCAAACGATGGATCTCGTGTGCCTTTGCAGCATAGATCATATTTTAATTACGCCTCTCCTTCATCATCAAAAATGTGATCCTCCTCCCTTCCTATTGACCATCTTTCTTCTCGTTTGTGATTGTGCAATGTCTGTATGTCAGCTACAAATTTGCTTACATGGGAGAACATAAAAATGACCTTTTTTGTTGTTAGCAACTGGAAGTACTTAATCAGCATTGTGTGGCCAGTCTCCATTCCTTGGAATACCCATAGAAATGCTGCAACCCCTGCCCTCTGAGGAGAAGAAACCTCCCCAAGGCCAGGCTTGCAGTGAGTTGGTGGTTTCCTCTCAGCGAGCAAGCAGACTGCAAAGAGCTTACAGAGTTTCCAAGGCGTAAGGGAGACGCCCCGCATCTCCTCTTGACTCACAGTTCACGGGGAGTGTAGCACCATTAGCATACAGGTATGGTCAGGTAACGAGATACTGTGCTCAAGGCTCCAAGGGAGCAGCTTGTGGCTGCTGCTTGCTTTTACTGGGAAGGCCATGGAAATGGAAGTGGCTTTGGACTTGAGTTGTCCAGCTGGCTTGTGCTGTCACACACTCAGAGAGGCTGCAGCGTTGAGTTATGCCTCCTCATAGCTCCGACTGCATGCTTCTGAGTGATTCTGTAATTCTGAAAGCAGACAAAGCATCCCATTAGATTTATTTGGAGGGAGGTAACACCCCATGAGCAACAACACCCAGTAATGATTAGGTGCTAGTTATATACAGCAGTAATAGACAGGGCAAGATTAATCTGAAGTTACTTACTTCTGCTGTGAAATGCACAGATGGAAAAAAGTACTGAAGTTTTCCACTTGGTGACAACTAAATTCTTGAAATATGGTTGATTTTTTTTCTGTCCATAATCAAGCTGTAGATGGAAAATCAGTCACATTAACTACTGCATTTTTTTCCCTTGTGGGTGACAGTTTATTAAAATGTAACATCTGAGGTCAAATAATTGAAGCCCCAAGGGTCAAAATAGATGAAATATATAAGAACACTTCAGTTACTGTGGGGAGATAAGAGAAGACTTGAAGTCCACATGACAAAGACTGTGCTAATAAAGCGCTTGCTAACTTTCGTTTCAGTGTCTACCACTTGTTGCTCTTATGCTCCTGGTTACAATTCCTACATCTCCTCTCATACAGTGAATGACTGCTCAATGGCACGACATTTTTTCAAAGACACAGCTTTTGGCTATGCCAGACAGAAAAAGGAGGCCCTTTGGTCTGTGACCCCTCCAGACTCCTCTCTCAGCTCTGGGACTGGTGGCCAGAAGGAAAAGATATTTAAGACCTTGGAGCTGTGTCGTTTATGGTGCAGCATGCATGGCCGGATCCTTGTATCTCCATTCAAAGTGTATTTTTCAATGTGAAAATTCAATATATAAGAGGCTCATTTCTTGTTTTCAGTGCTAGTTCTCTAGTTTTCCCGCTATTAAATGCTTCACATTGCCAGAAACTAGAATTCCTGCTTTTGGGGGGAGGCTGTAACTGGTGCCATTTTATCTTAACTCCAGAGTTGGACTCTGATTCGTCCACCAATTTATTCATCCAAAACGATGACATTCTGTTTTGTACATCTTTTGATTTAACTCTGATACCTAGGAATTTCAGTTTTCCACCCTGAATTCCGAGTTAGATGATGGCTGTCATCTGAACTTTGTTTTGCCATGAACTTCAGCTGTTAGTGCAGTCCTGAGCGACCACGGCATTTCTCCCTGTTGCACCCATAGAGGAAGTTAGGTATAAAGTCATTGAAAGTTTTGTCTAAGTCAGTGAGACTGTTTTGGGTGTGTGGAGAAAACATGTGCAAAGCTGTTTATAAAACATGGCTCTGCAGTCACTGAAAGGGAATGTTGAGACAAGGTGTCTTTTATAGCTATTGATACTCGGACATCCTGTGCAATTCTGCTTGTTCCCTGGCAAGGTTAGTCACAGCCGTCTTGGAAAGACCTTGATGATGTGGGAAGAAGCAACCTCCACATCTGTTTTGTGAGGAGGGACTCCTTTCTTTCTTTTTTTCCTTCTAATTTTGTGTCATTGACACTGGGGCATAAAAAATGAATCACAAATGGAAATGTTGTTAGCATTAGCCTTTTAAGATACGTTTCATTTTGAGCTGTGGCCATGAGCCTCCAATCACTAACATGTACCTTTGATTGTAATGTCAGTTTTAGGAACATTTTTAAATATTAGCCAGCTCAGGGCCTTGAATTGCTACTAGCTGAACGTTTCCAGTCCTTTCTTCCCTTCCCTCTCTGTGCCACTGTCTCGGTAATTAAAGTTAGGCATGCTGTGAATCTCCACAGGGTTAAGATCTGACATGGAAATAGCAAATTACAAATGACTTTCTTTGCATTTATTACCTTTGTTTTTTTATGAATAGACTCCAGCAACCTTGTGCATCCTGAATAGACAGAGCTAGCAGATGTCTCTAGCCTCAAAGGTGCAGAGTTAGTATTTTCCAGGAAGTTATCCATTTCTGTGGGATTCTCTGTTGTGTAGTTTTCTGATGCATGACAGGCGTCTTCATTACCGTGGTGGTGTGACAGGGGATTGTACTTGCCTTTGTTCTTAAAGCCTCACTCATGTTGTCATTTTGACCAAGCATGGAAATTGCTAGGTTCTCTATAGAGCTACAGAGGAAAAAAAAAACCAACCCAACAAAAAAACCCCAGTATAACCATAAAAATGATGAGCCCTTGCTTCTGGAATGCTGTGAAAACTCTTAGTATTTCAAGAGAATATTTAGTAAAAATTAATAATTTTAAGAATGGTATCTGTTGAGTGAAGGTAGGTGTTATGAATATCCAGTAACTTAGAAAAGGTTTCATACAGATAACGTGATTGTTTGGGGTTTTTTGGTCTCTTTGTTGTTTTGTTTCGTTATTGATTTTCTTTTGGTTTGGTTTTTTTGTTTTTCTTTTTCTTTTCAAGAATGCAATGGTTTTACATGAGATAGAGGATTTGGCTTTGAATAATCCAAAATGTTACAGTTTGTGGATTTTCTGGATTTTATAGATTACCCCTGCAGGTAAGGGAACACCTGATTTCTTTCAAGCTTTCCATGAGTGCAGGGGGAGCTGTGTTCAGCTGACTTAATTGTGCAGCTGCCAGAGCTGGTTCTTGGGGCTGGAGTTTGCTGTAGCTGCTGGATGCTTCAGCCTAAATCTACTACAAGAGTTTCTCTTATTGTCCGTAGCTCAGGAATGTTTGTAACTGGAAAATAAAGAAGTGACTCCTGGGGAATTTGTATTTATTACTTTGATTTCTGCTCCTGCACATAAAAGCATTTTTAAAGTAGAAAATCAGGCGTGAGGCTTGCTGCTTCTCCCATCAGTACTGCCTTCTCCTCCCCCTCACCTTCCAGAAATTGTCTTGAGTGCAAAGAGAAGCTGGGGGTGAGGTGTTAGCAGTACCTGCTTGGTGTTCATTAGATAGGCCCACACCCATTAGGGAATGGGATTTAACAACCCCTCCCCAAAACAGCTGCATCAAACTTGTTCTAAAAAACATGCAAAGTGAACTTTTGTGAGCACACGTATTTGCTCCTCAATACTTGCAGGTACCTGGTGAGATACAAGATTATCCCAATTTTATCAGTGTTTTGATTTTAGGTGGACTTTGATGTTGCTGTGGTTTGTTCCATTAAAGGTCCTGGTGAATTGTCTTTCACCTGAAATGTGAACTTTGGTTAATGAGCATGTTCTTTTCATTCTGGGGTGGTTGAGAGGGCTTGATTCATCCCTCTGAATGCTCCTTTCATGAAAACTGAGGACTTTGCTCTTCCTTCTAATGTACTCTTCCTTCTACCGATGCCACTGATCTTTTTATGTTTCCACAGTGTGTCTGAGGTGTAGTCTTCTCTATTTCCTGAGACAAAGATCTCTTTGTTTCCAGTGTAAAATATAATTTGAAGTAATGAGCCTGGAGAAAGCTTTTTTTTTTTTTTTTTTTTGTCCTACTCTATAAGGGATTAGAAAGACACTTGGTTTTTCTGGGCATTTGGTTAATTCAGGGATTCGCTGAGAGTTCAGTGCCTGTGAGAATCCCAGTGTACATCATAAAAATATTTTTGAGTGCACAGCTCTATTACTCAGAGCATGAGAATGTGAGACCTTTGTACAAAGAGCGAGACATTCGTCTTGTACATTGTCTTAGGCACTCAGATACATGGAGAACTCCATGATCTAGCAAGGATAGTGCAAGGAAATTGACTTACATCATGAAGAGTTTGTGATATCACATGTGGTAATAAAATTTAGCTTGATGATCTTCAGTGCCATTTTAAAAATGGCATGGAAAAGTCAACCATTTATACTTGTGCCTCTAAAGTAATTTTCAGCTTTGCACAATGTGTCTTGAGAAGCCAGTGAGTGCATTGTACTGCCTTCAGCTGGAGACAAAAATATACATCTGTGTTTCACATTCAGAATTGGGTGGCAGGCTGTGCATTAAATACATGTGTTTTCTTCTTTCCCTTCAATGTCATCTCAGACTCACTTTTCCCAAAGTGGAATTACTTATTCTCTGCTCCACTCCCAGCATTATTTATTGCTTTGCAATTCTTCCTGTGCTCTCGCAACCCTTAGTGTAATGTTTCATCTTTCTGTTTCCTTCTCTTCCTGTATTCAAGGATAAAGACTTGTCCAGGGCAGAGGGCTGGGAGGTAGAGAATGGGATCTGTTTCTGGTTTAGCAGCAAACTTTGTTAAGGCTAATAAATCCGGGCTAACTGGTAATTAGCCTCTTGGTGCTATCTCACATGGAGAGGGCAGGACAGCGCGAGGAATCTGCACTTCGTACCTTCGTGTCTCTTAGGTAAGTCACTCCTGAGTGAGGAATGTCCTGCCTCTGCCAAGAAACAGACACAGCTTCTCCACTGCAGTCACAGTGTCCCTTCTTGTGGTTGCTTCTGTGCTAAAGTACTGCTGCCTTGTGGGCCTTGCCCTCAGCTTTGGTCTCACCTCTCCCTGTTCAGCGTGGCCCCTGGCTGAGCTCTTCATGTTTTCCTTCCTTCTCTGTTTGCCTGAGCCATGTTTCTTCACTTCTTCCATATTCTGGTCCATCCTACTCTTGAGTCTTGATATAACTTTAGTCTCCTGTTGGTTTTGTGTTTGTTTTTTTTTTTTCCTTCTGTTTCTTTATTAACCCCTAAGTTTTCCTTTCCCTTTTTGTTTTACATCACTCTTTAGTTGCACATAGTGCTCCATGTTCAGCTTCATGAAACTTCCTGCAGTAAAGCTTTTGCATACTCAAAACCCAATTCTTTTTCTCTTTTTATGTCACTAGTCTTTATTCCAACGTCTTCTCTAAAGCATTTCAGATCCACTGCTCTCAGTGACAAATGTTGTACGTGAAATTATATGGGTAGTCAAGTCTCTGTGGGCTAAGTCATGTCTTCCCTACAACGCTGTGTACTTTGTCAAGGCAATAATTTTAAGCTCTCTTCATGCAGTTCTAGAGCTCAAGACCTGACTGGGAGGTGTTGGAGTGTGAGTAGGCATTTGTTTTCCCTATGTGAGTGAGGTGTCTGATACACATAAAGAAAGTCTGTTCAATAAATAGTCTTACTGAATATGAATGTAAGATATTCTCAGAAGTGCCTTTGGTACGTGGTGGAGTTAGTTCTTTTCTACTTAGGTTTTACCGTTTTTCTCACTTTTTATATGAAAGCTAAATGTTGACATGCAAGAAAAAGAAGGGTTCCTATGTTCCTTAAACAGTGACAGAGCAGAATCCTGCCCTGGGGGAGAAGCAAGTTGCTGTTGAGGCCAAGTTTTGGTGGTGAGCAGTTGAAATCACAGTTTGGTGCAGCTTATCAAAGGTTTGACTTCTCCAGAGGGACTCGGCGCTCCAGGCAGAGGGTTTGGCAGATGGAATGGCCCACTGGCCTGTGCAGTCCAGGGTTTTGTGCTCCCCAGTGGCGAGTGGCTTAGGGCAGCTGGCAGCGGGGAGCTGTGTCTTCCCAGGGACAGCACTGATGTTTTTGGAGGAGGTGGATGCTTAGAGCATGAGAGTTTATGTCCCACTGGGTTCTTTGAGTATTTTAAGCTGTCCTTTTATAACTCTGAAAGTTATTGTCCAGACATCTCCATTCCCTTTTTTAAAAATAATCTAAAAATCTCGATTTTGGAAACAGCTGTTTTGTCTCTGTCTCAGTTTTCCTATTTATAAACAAAAAACATATCTGACTCTCAGGAGTTTTGTGAGGTTTAATTAACAAATATTTATACAGGCTTTTGTAGATATAAAGCAGCATATAAATGCTAAGTAGTGTTATTATTACCACCAGCTGCTTTGTTGTTATTGAAGTAATAAAAGTTTCAGTGCCAGTGGTTGTATTGCCGCTGCCTAAATAAAGATTTTGTGAACTCAGGAGACATTGAGGGTGGTGGCAAAGTGATGGTGTAGACCATACTGAAATACAATGTGTGGGACAGCTATGACATCTTTGTGAAGGACTTGAAAAAAAAAATTAAATAATAATAATAAAGTGGAAGTCCCTAACTGGAAAAGAATAAACCCTCTTCTGCAGTGTGCCAGTGTTTAGAGGTCCCAGGACTCACTGGGGGCTGTCTGTGCTGTGCAGTGTCTCCCTGATTAGGAATGAGCTGGCAGCATCTGCGTTCATGACACTGGCATATAAAAGAAGGGATCTTTTAGGGACGATTGATAATTGGTAGAATAGGAAAAGTAACATGGTATAAATCACAATTAGCCTTTATGATTTTTATTTTAAGGTCTGCTTTTGTAAAACATTCATGACTTAAAGCTGAGCTATTTTTATGAATGTTCTTGTGCTTATCTCATATAACCAGCTTGTTAAAAGCGGATACGAACACTTTTTAAGCCTCTGGCTTATAAATTGTGAGAAAGAGAAAAGAAGATTGATTCCAGCAGGCTTGAAGGTAGATTCATTTCTCTTCTAGTTAGCAAAATGAGAGAGGGGGAAGGATTCAGCTGTAGACTTAGTGAGCCAATCAGCTTCAGCCAGGTTGAAAACCATTAGATTTAGCTCTAACGTACAACTTAATTGTAAAAGTCTAACTTGAAAGAAAATAAATTCAGGGGAATTCTGTTTTGGTAAATTGATGATAATATCTCTAATTTAGTTCTGCCTGAAGTAGAGTGTGGAAAAAATAAAGTAATAACAAAGGAGCAGTGAGGGGGAACAATTATTTTGCAAACATCTCCTGAGGATCAGAGGGGGTTACTTGGTCACATTAAAAGAAGAATATTGTGCTGCTTGGATGTTGGAGAGGATTGATAAAAACTGTGGTTTGAAGAAAACATCTCTGTTCTTTTTACTGTAAATATTTGAGATAAGATGGAAAAGTTTGGAAGAATGCAACATCTTCTGCGAGTTCTTTCAGCATTCTTAATTGTTAAGAGATCTTGGTTTGAGCATTGGCAGATATTTCTGGTGGGTTTTAGGGGGTTCTAATTTATTAAGTTGGCTGTCAAACTACCTATAGCAAGTAATGTGTCTCTAATCATATTTTAGTATTTAGTAAAATGAAGGTTTTAGTTTCAAGGGATGTTTCCTAACAGCTTCTGGACCACTTCCACTTATGAAGACCTGAGTTAGTTAAAGTGTTAGAGAGATCACACAAATCTGGATCATGGGTGTCATGATTTCATAGCGGCTGTACTGCAGGGACTTTGAAAACAGAGAGGATGAAAAGCAGGGAACTTACTCAGTCCTTTATGATTGTGTATAAGCAAATTTTCAGACAACTTTGAACATTATTAAACATCGAGAAGAAAAAAGGTCCCAGCCCTTTTTTTTTTTTTTTTTTTTTTTTTAATAGTTTTAGGCAAATCTTACTTTAAAAACAACCATAAAATGCACAACCACAAAGTTGTTCTGCGTAGAAATAGAAGCACTTTAAACACACAGAGGCAGGCAGGATAACCCTGAGGCACATATGGAGACAGCCCAAATATTGAATGGTAGGTTCAGAAAAGGTTACTGCTCAAAATATTTTCAGTAGCCAAGTGGAAGACAATTCATAGCATTGTATTAGAGCTGTTCTCTCTTCCTTGTGTGAGACTGGTGACATCTCATTGTGAATAAAAGTCTGGGGATTTTTGACAGCTGTGGGAAAGAGCCACTATTTTATGCTCCCTGTATACAGTGGTGGAACAATTAGATAGGAATTTATTTTTCTGTTATCCTAGACTGTAACATATAAGTAGTGTGATAACAACTATCTTTTGAAGTACAAAAGAATCTGCCTCAGGGGCTATCATTTTAAAGCATCATATGAAATGTTGATTTAATAAGGTCTGCTCCTTGCACATTTTAAGTGCAAGGAAATGTGTGTGTTGAGACCTCGCTAATCCTTCATTTGCACAAAGTCTTTGGCTTGTTCCCTAACTGTCAAGGAATTAATGGTGTGCTTCAATGAGATCCTGCATGATGAGACTGTAATTATTTTCATAAGAGATTCTGCACTGCGTTTGGTGGTGCTTTATGAATTACCATAATAAATAAAATGAAATTGCTGTTGTCAAAACATATGAGCAAAGTAATCTGATTCCCATTGTTCGTGCACTCAGTGGCTCATGGAATTAAGTGATACCCAGTGGACTTCCCAGGCAGTTCATGCACGTTGGTGAGGTTTGCTGTGTTGTTGTTTTGCTTGTGACAAGTTAAACAGTGGTGTGACAAGGAACAGTTCCATTGAGGAGATGGCAACATGTCTCTCCTGCACTTCCTCCTGTGGCCTTGTGTTTCAAAAAGGAGCAAAAAGGCAACACTCACATTGGTTCACTTAATGGATTGGGGTCCTTGTCTGAGCCACGATGGTGTGACCTCTGGCAGTCCTGGTATGGTAACAGGCTTTGAATTAAATCCTCAGGGGAGTGCCTACAGCAGAGGTGTCAGGACAGTGCAGGCACATAGAAGCTGATTTTAATTGCACTGTCCCAGTACCAGAAACAGGCTCCAATTTCATGGGACACGGTGGCTTCTGTGCCTCTTGGCTGAGGATGGAGGTCCTTGCTGCTGTGGTGGTACCCAAACCTGGGAATGGTTCTGCACTGTAGGCACATCCTCCATCCACATGATTTTATGGATATCTGCACCTAGCTGAAGCAGGCTACCCAGAAGATATATATCATATATCAGAATTATGTGTCACAGATCATTTGCTTTTCAGCTGGAGAGAGTCAAGTATTCAGTTTTGGAATATCTGCCCAAGATTTTCCCTTTGGTTTGTTACAAATCTCTGTATGGTCGTAGTCCCTCCAGATCTTAGCCAGCGACTGGAGGCTTGTTGTACCAGGCACTCAATTTCAGGAGAATGTTATTATTTAAACATTGTGTCTATTTTTAAGTCAGATAATCCATAAAACCTGTTTAAAGCCACAAGAGATCATTACATCATCTAGTTTGACCTCCAGAGTGTATGAGGGAGGAGAGTTTCTGCCCTTCTATTTCTAGTAGAAAAATATTAATCAAGTTTCCTTGGTTTTCCTCTTGGAGGAAGACAGACACAGTAATTTAAACTACCTGCCCCTGGCAAACACTGGCATTTTTCACTAAGTGCACAAGTGAATTTTTAGTGGTTCTGTGTGTGAATCACGTGAATGCCAGAACGTGGTGCAACCCTCCAGATGCTGTTGTTTGTATGTATATATATATATAATGTTAGAGATAGATATAGATATAGATATATATATAGATATAGATATATATATATATAGATAGATATATATATATGGGCACACAGCAGATGCAATCCAGGTTTCATCCTCTAGACACACACCTTTTCCCCAAAAGCTTCACAGGCTAAAAGCAGCTGATCCTGGAGTCTCTGCTTCTATCCTTCATGCTTCACTGGATAAATTGTGTAAACTCACATCGCTTTCTGAACCACTGTGTACTTGTCTGTGTAATCATTTTTTGCTCATGTGGCAGACTGAGGCACTTGTTTGCACAGCAGTTTCCAAGAGTTAAAGGCCGTATTACCCTGTGTGGGGAATCCATGGAAGTGTTGGGGAGGTCCTTGTATAGGTTCACTTTGACTTTTGAGAGTTTTGTGGCCTTCCTGCCTCCTAGAGCGTGGAACTGGTGTTGTACAGACTCTGGGATGTCCAGATGTATGCTGTGCTGGCATTTCCAGTAATGCCAGCAATAATGTTTTTTTCAGTATTGTCATGTCTTGCTCATGGCTTCTATCAAACGAGATTTACAGATGTCACTTCAGGCAATTTAGTAAATTGACTCCAAAAATTGGATTTCTGTGGGAATGTGTCACAAGCAGCCCAAGTCCTCCTTGGTCTTAAAACCTTCCTCACAGGGCTTTAGTGCAGTGACTTCTTTAGGTTGTAAAGAAAAATACGTGGTAATTTTACAGATGGCCTTGTTCTTTATGCTCTCGCTGCGTGGGACTCTTGCTTCCAGTAATGAGGAAATGTTCTGGGGCAGTGTGTAACAGAGACTTCCAGTTATTCCTGTGTTCTTACCCTGTAATAGACATGTGCCTTCAGGGAGCAACTGACCTTAAAAATGATGCATATCTGGAGCGTGGGGTCATTTTTGCTGTACAGAATTTTTTTTTTTTTTAATGGGCATTGGGATGGTGATACTGCACTCACTGATTAGAAACCATATGTGATCAGTATTCTGATCCAAGTGTGCACTCTCCACTCTGGACGCACATTCCCCCTAGAGCTCCTAGAAATGCACTGAGTTGTTGCTCTGACAGAAAGAAAAAAGCAGGAAGACTAACCAATAATTGCCTAAAACTTACCTTTATGACTTTGAAGGTATTTTTCAGTCCAGGGATAAAGATTGGTAGTGATGTTCATGAGTTGTTCAGCGGTGGGTGAGAGGGTTTCTACAGCATCAGAACCTTGATCTCTGTGTACTTGTTTGTTCCACTGATATTAATAGAACAAATTGTCTGTCTGCCTGTCTAACTTCAATGATTTTGAGGTTGAGGCTCAAAAATCTCAAATTAAAAAAACAACAACCCACGACAAGAAAAAAAAAAGCAAACCTCAAGATAATTTGTGTTCTTGTTGTCTTAATAGGAACTTAGATCATTTGGAAACAATTTAAAAGAATTTGTCACCATTCTTGTTATTTTTTTTCTGTCCTCATCTTGCTGTGAGACACATCTTTTGTTTGAAGTATGTACTATTTTAAACAAGCATTATGTTTTCATGAAAACTCTGCTGGGCAATGCCTAACTCCAGACATAAAAGCAAATAAACCAAGAAAAATCCTCTGTTTATCTGAGATGAGAGGACTTTTTTAAGAAAAGGAGAGAGAGAGGATCTAAACCAACTTAATGGTCTCTTTTGTCTCTCTTTATGTTCCTTAATGTTCTTCTGCAGTCCTCAGGAATTACATTATCTCATTGGTATGTCACTGGGGTAGCACTACAAAGAAATCTCAAAATGCTACTGTCTTTGGACTGTACAGTGAAGAGAGACAGGAAGTCCTGTTTGATCTGGGCTGATTCTGATTTTATTCTGTTCAGCCGTGGGTTTCAGATGACAGGTGGAAATTCAGATTAATGATGGATAGCGTCTTTTGATCTTTTGGATGCTTCCTGCACCCCAGTGAAGTAAACCTGGGGACTTACACCTTTCTTTTGGGGCTGTTCATCTTACATAAAGCTGAGATCTCTTGTGTGCAAAGTTGGCTGTTTGGGATTTCTAATTAATTAAATTTGACAGCTCATCCTCAATTTTACTACTCGGTATTGCCTCAAACAAAGCTAAGCAAGCTTACTGTAAACTTGTCTGAGCTCCTCTCTACTGAAGTCTGTCCCAATTTCCTGTCACTTGCAAGGCTGTCGAAGGAGCTGTCATACAACTGAGTACTGGCATTGTAGAGGTGGATGTGTTAGCAGTGCTAAATGAAGTGGAGATGAAGAAGTGGGAGCTGCAGACTGGGAAATGAGCAGAATGGGGATGTGGAGGCTCACTTCATCTCTACTAAAAACTTCAGGATCGAAGTTTCAGATCGAGAGGACAGCTTCCAGGGTGTCCAGCCATGAGGCTCTTCAGTTTGTTTGCACTCAGTTCTTCAGCTAGACTTACCCCAGCAAAGGCTAACAGCTTAATGGGAAATTTAATTAACATCTCTAATTTTCTTCCTGGTGACCTCTGTGTTTTTCGTAGCATCCACTGCATGGATGGAGGGTTTGTTTCCATATATTTTTACAGTCTCCAGATCTTTTGTGCTGGCTGCAGACCTCACTGCCAGCTACTACACAGCAAAAGCCAAAACTACTACCCCAACAACCCCTGATAATTCAATCCCCGGTGATGATACCTGGTGAGCCTAAGACAGTGGTACCAAACAGAGGTCTGGAGTGGGGAATATCAGTGCTGCCACTTAGGAAATCAGAGCTTGTAACTTTTATCCCTCTTTTGCAAAGCCCTGGGATTCTTCTTTTATCTCGGTTTAGTCTGCTAAGTCTTGTGAAAACAATAAACTGGCTCACCTCCAGTACTGTGAGTTTGTCTTGAATTAATAATAAGTTGTCTTTTCTCACAAAGATAAGTACTTTCATTTGAAACAAAAATTGCTTTATCTTCTTGAGGACTCTAACATCTTGACTAACACATTAAATATGGTGGGTTGCTTTTATTTCTAATAATCCTTGTGCTATCAGGACCTTTGATTTGCCCTGGATTTTAATGAGTCATTTAAAAGCAGAGGTCTATTCTGGCAATTTGACTGCGATGCTCCCTCTCAAATCAGTTACCATTTTGAGAATGACATCTGAGTCTGCCTATGTTTCTGCATGACTGGAAACTGTCACTACTCATTTAAACTTATTAGTGCTGGAAATGGATATGCTGGTTCATCTGCCGGGGATGAAACATGAGGCACCAGCATTCGAATTTAAATGTTGTTCCCATGGGGAAAGGAGGAGGTGACTGTAGTGAGGAGAGCTTGGACAGCGAGGGGTGAGAGCTGCCTTGCAGCTCAAAGAGACTTTGGGAGCTTTGCCTACAGATTGCTACAAGCAGGTTGTGGCATTTTTTGGTGATTCAGGAAAATAGCGCGCTTTAAGATCAAAGTTTAATGGGAGGATCCGATGCTTTAGCTGAAGATTATCCTGCAGAAGACGCTAAATTTTTCTCTCAAGAAGAACCAAAGTTGGGAATCCCCCTTTTGGGGAGGGGGAATGAGCTCTTGAGAAATTAAGACTTTTAAGAGAGCAGTTGCAAAGCTTGCCTCAAAGCCAAGCTTCTGCAATGGCTCTTGAGAGTCCACACGTACACCGAAGGTATGCAAAATGATTCTTAAAAATACAGACCTGGGGAATGAAGGCTGTGACCCTCCATCTATCTTTAAAGGACCTGAAGCCTTCAGGACACGTGAGCACTGCTGACACATTGTCACTTTTCTCATCTGAAAGGGCCAAAAGAGCAGAAAGACAAACTGAGTCCCTGGGTGCCCCGAGCTGTAACTGGCCCTCAACACAGCACTGATGTTGCTTGTTTTACAAGGCTGTAGTGGGTGATCCTGTATGTTGTAATTTCTTCATTGTTTTTCCACTTCATTATATCTGAGTGTATTCCCAGTGCAGAGATTATCTTCCCCTACTTCTTCTCCCCCTTCCATGCCTCAACACAAGCCCAGAGCTTGCTTGTGATGGGAGTCTTTGATTGACAGTGCCTTCACCATTTGAGACCAGTGGTGTGCTAAAATGTACAACTGGCATTTCAGAACCTGTAAAACTGACCTGACAAAGGGTGATTTTCAATTTTTTTTTTTTTAAGCTCTCCCCTTCTCTCAGCAAGTTGTAGATGTGTCTTGATTCTGATCTGTCACATAGTTGTGTCACAGGTTAACATTTCTGCAACCTGTAGAGAACTATAGAGCACTGAAATTGATACACCCTGAAACTCATAAATAGAATTGAAACAGCCTAGTTATGAATTAATCTCAATTAAGCTTTTTTCTTTTTTCTTTAATAGAGTTCAGTTTGCAGCAGAAATTCACCAGTCTGAACCCAATAGAGAGTGCAAAGGTGACTTTCAAGGTGATGGGAATGGTTAGGACAGACCAGATTTTACAAATGGATTTGTGACTTCAATGCTGCCTCTGAATAACCCATTTATTTCTCTGAAACAAACTAAGACTTGTTGCTCTCTGCCTAAAGACCAGCCTTTTTAAAGCAAGCTTACAGTTCTCTCAACCTCCCATGCAACAGCTTGGAGGCTTTTCCTTGACAAATAATGATAGTGCAAGGAAAAGGAAGTTTTGCAACCCTTAAACTTCCTGAAGAAAAAAGTGCCATTACGATTCCTTGAAAAAAAAAAATTAAAAGCACAACAAAATATTCAATGATTCATAATTTACAGGAACATCAGTTTTCTGTGACGGTAACAAGACATAATTTTTTCCATTTATCCCAAAGGAAGGCAGATTTTGCCAGCTTTTTTGCTGGTGTTACACTTCAGTACTGCAATCATATTTAAAGAAATAGTATCCAAGTTCATCCATCAGTAAAACGAGGATGCTTCTGAATAATTAATAGAAACTCTTCACATCAGGTTTGAACATTGAATAAATGGAAACGAGGAACCGGCTGAATAAAAGTATGAGAAATTTCTAAAAGAAAAGGTATAAATAACGAAGTTGGACATTTGCAGAAATGCTTATAAAGGAAAGCCATTCCCGTTGTAGCAATTAGGCTGCAGCTTAGTGTTTGTGCAAGAGAATGCTGCTTCAATTAACAAAACTGATTTCTATAGCACAGTGGTGAGACTGGCTCAGACTAAAACTGAAATGTTCTCTTACTACAGTACTAATGCTAATTAGTGAGTGAAGGATCTCTTCCAAGTAAAGTCACATTTCCTGTATGAACTAATGACCCAATTTCAAAGAAGGCTCTTATCCGATCAGCTTTTGAGGTACTGCACTAGGCATTACAGTTTTACAACTCTCATGCTAAATAACATTTCTGAAGGATGTGCTTTCACATAATGGAGGTGTGCTGAACATCCAGTTTTAAGCTCATGGGGGCTTGTTCTCCATGACAACTTTTTTTTCCTTCACATCTCATTGTGTTCTTGCTTCTGAATGTCTGTTGTGTACAAGGTTTTCTCTTGACCTCCTAGAAAAAAATATTGGGTTTGTGATCCTAAGTGAAATATTTTTACTTAGTTTTTTGGGGTTTTTTTCAGGTACTTAAAATAGCAGTGTATCAATAGTTCTCTTCGTCCATGTTGTTCCCACAGTTGTTGTGGTGTGGAGCATCAGAAATCTGGTTTGTCCTGGACCTTGAAAGTTGCTATGGTAACTGTACATCCCACTGGGGACTTGAGTTAGGTGTGCACACTTCATTTAACTTCCTAGTAGTTCTCTGCAAGTGTGTTGGGTCTGTGAACTCCATTAAAACATCGTCTCTGGTGTACTGAGGAAAAGGAATCCCTCCTTTTGTCTCTGCCTCCCTTTGCTGTAGCCTGTCTGTGATTTCCTTCTGTGTTGAGTGAGCATAAGAAGATGCTGCTCCAGAGGTTCTCATGTGCTGATGGTCACTGATGGAGGGCCTGGTCCAAGCTGTTGGTCTCCATTGATGCCTTTTCCTGGTCTTAAAATCCAGCGTCAAACACGGTTAGAAGGGGAAAAGGGATTTTACCTTGGTATTTATTTTAAGGATCCTTAGGTGCACACGGTCAGGTGGAATGCACCTCCATGCACACCACAATGCCCACCCCAAAAGATCTGGTACAGCATTATAGGTGTTACTAATTAGCAGATCTATCAAAGATTCCCCAATGAGAGGCTCAAGTGAGCCCCCCTCCCCAGGGAGCCTTCCCCTGGATGGTTCTATCTTGGTTTACAGAATGTGTTCTGGAGAGGACCTTGGGCTCTGGGGCACACTGATCCCTAGCTACGAAGCTTCTAAAATGTTTTGTTTCTGAGCTTGACAAACAAGTCCAAGAATGTAGGCAAAAAGCACTGAGAATACAGAAGTTGTAAAAAGGTATAACAGGGGTATAAAAGAAAAGGCAGAAAATCTTCATGGCATCACCGCCCTGGCTGTGGGAAGGCTGTGGACACTTCAGGAGGTGAGCATGACATGTGGACACCCAGCTGTGTCACTGCAGGTGCTGGTGCTCTCTGCACTGCTGGGTTTGGGCTCCTGGAAATCACTTTCTCTTGCCCATAAAGCAGCTGGCATCCTGTGCCCTGCTGGGCATTGTTTCCTTCTGAAGCACCACAGGTAAGAGCTCACCTTCAGAGATGGTGCTCTGCAGGCTGGGCCTTGTCCAGGGCAGTTCAAACATCTCCTTTTTTGATTGCCTCCTTCCTAAGAACATGACAGGGGTAGAAGGGGCTGCATATGGACTTAAAGGAAAGCAGAAAATCTTTGTGGGGATGAAGTGTAAGGAACCATTGTGTAAATATTTTTACATTATATAGTGAGAATAATACCCTCCTCTTTGATTTTTATGCTTTTTTGTTTTGCCAAACTCTAATCCAAAGAGATTTCTTAAGAAGCCATCATCTCCTGCATGCAGGAATGTGATGGCTCCTCTCTTCCTCCTTCTGTGTAAGAGATTCTCTCTTATTTCGGGTGATGTTTTTACCACTCATTCCGTGGCAGGACAGTGAGCCAACCCTGTTGGTGCCCCCAAGTGCTCAATGGAGCAGAGCACATCGAGTGCCTCCCTGAGCCTGCAGCTGGTTTGAATTATGTTTGAGTTTCTTTTCAGTCTGGCTGAGGGCTTTAACACCATCTGTGAGCTGTTTGTAGACAGCAGCAGGGCTCACATTCTGGAGAGGGGCTGGGGGGGATGGCAACCCCCGTTGTTGGTGTACTTCATGTGCGTGTGTGGTTGAGATGTGCCTGGACTGACTGCCAAAAAATCTTCAAAGGGTCTTTCTCACCATGGCCAAATCCTTCTAGCTTGCTGCATTCAACTTTTGTAGGCTTTTTGGTAAATTTTTTTTGCTATTTATTCAGTTCCAGCCATTGGCTTCCTATTGCCTACTTCTCATCATCAGTTGGTTTGTGGCATTGAGTGATGGCTCTGGCGCCTTTGGGGTAAAAAATAAAGACCAGGTGGATCTTTCTTTGGGGCCTGCTCGTGGTTTCCTTGACTTTTTGATGAGTAAAAGGCCATATTTCCTGATTCAGGAGGTAGAAAACTCCGTATCTTCCATTTGCCAGGATATTGTGAGGTGGGGATTCTTCCCCCTTACCCTCCACCCTCCCTCCCCAAGAAGCACAGGGGAGAATCTAGTTCTCAACTAATCCTGCCAATTCTTCTTTGCCCTTGGAGAATATTCCTCTATAGATTTTGGGGGTTACTTTTTGTTGTTGTTGTTGTGGGCTTGGTGGGGGTTCTTTGAGCCAGTTTTGGTAAACAAGTTGAACTTGCTGAAGGCGAGAGATACAAAGAAATTTAGGGTGGTGACCTGAGCCTTTATGCTGAGACATTTTTGCAGACCAGCTCTGTTACCAGCTTGCAAGCGTAGGTAATTTTTTCTTCTGTAAATCTCCCTGGAGAGGAGGCAAGTGTAAAGTATTTAAAAAAACAAAGCTTGTAGTCAACTTTCTGCCTTTCCTGGAGGTGGAGGAGAGAGCTATTGTGCACAACCACAGTTCTTTCTTTCTTCTCTTTTGTGATGTTTGATACTTGGGAGCGGGGTGGTATTTTACGTAATTATAATTAGAAATCTGTTGTTGATGCTTTGCATCTCAGTCCTGACTGGAATGCAAATAACCATGCAGTTTGGTAGAACAGGTATAGTTTATACCCCCAGGACACCGGCTGAGGATAACTGTGAAGGGCCACAGATATTTGCCTTCCCTCGTGCAAATCCAGTGGGAAACATTTGCCCAAACTCCCTCCTTGTCCTGCTGTTTTGTTTAAGCTGGAACATAATGCAGTGAAATGTGGGGCTTGTAGCAGCTTTCCAAGAGGAAAAAGAACAAGTACAGGCACTTTGATATCAATCTTTTCTTTCTTGTTGGGCACAAGCTGACCAGAGCGCTCCTGTGTCTGCTGCTGTGTCCCAGTGCTTGCCCTGGGAAGTGCTCAGCTGGGGCAAAAAGTTCTCCTTTAGGTTGTGACAGAGGAATGTAATTTTCAGCACTGGTTTTGCAAGGAAATTCACTGTGAAAATAGTACTGGAAGCTGTCAAATCACAAAGGATTTGCAGATTTCCGAAAAAAAAACCAATATGCCAAGCTGAAGTTAGGGTTTTAGGAACTGTCTAAGCATTGATATATGGGGAAATAATTATTTTCTTGCCGGGCTAGAGGACTTCCAGCTTTCATATTGTCAAGAAGAGTGCACATGTAACCTGAAAAACACATAATCATGTCTCACTGGAACTTCAAGGTATGATTTACAGGACTGACAGGCTCTTTGTTGTATCAGCACTGAGTGGTTGCAGTGCAAACAAAACTGCACTTCAAGTATCTAGAAAAGAATTAGGCTGAAAAATATGTCATGTTTTTAATTCTGTGAATTGTTATGTCTCCGAGGAAGCCTTGTATGCAAAACATTTTTACTTTTCTCAGGAACGTTAAACATAATGTTCTCATTTTCCTGTGACTGCAGCATTTTTGCAGTTGGTAATAGATATTTCTATTTCCAATCCATCTGTGCTCACTGTGTTTGATTTTGCCCACTGTATGCAGTCTTCATTTCTGGCAGTTTCATGAAAATCTGTAGCATTCTGGGGACAAAGCTTTGCCACGGATTGCAACTCACTGCAGGAGGTGGTATTTAAATTCCCAGTTTCATGTTGACAGCACTGTGATGACAACTTTCCTTCTTGGTCCCTTCTGCAGCCATCCCATGATTGCCAGTATCAGTATAAATAATGAGTGGTTAAAAAAAAAGGAGCCAAGTGACTTTAACTCCCCTTTTTATAAATACAGCATCTTCCTGCCTGATTTTCCCGAGGGAATTTGTTGCAATGTTGTTTGTTCTAGAGGCTAGGGAGTGTGTTAATCTCCCTACTTTCACAAGGGTGTATCAGGGGGATCTTGTGAAGCCACTGGCCCGGCATCACTACTAAGCAAAATTTTTACTGTCTTAATTTATGGATGCTGTAGATGATAAAACTTACAGCTACTACAGACAAGTTTTTGCATTGTAGGTGGGACGTGTCCTCTCTCAGGGAGGGGCTGCCTTAGCCTGGAGCAGAAGGTGACAAGCACAAACTGAATGCTTTACCTTGGTTCTGCTGCTGTACTCGAAGTCATCCTGCATCTACATTAGTTTCCTACGAGGAAAGATTTAGAGCTTCGAGATGCTGGCCTGAGTGTCATTCTTCTGAAGTAACCTCATAAATTGGCACGTAGCCTTGCCGTGTCATGGTTCGTTGAGGTCCTGAGGCAATATTTAGTGTAACAGAATAAGCAGTGCTCCAGTTAACACAGTCATCTCTTATGCAGGGAGATGCATTTATGCCATTCAAGACAAAGAACCTTTTCACTATATGTCCAGCTATTATTCTGTTAATTCTTTGTGAGAATTACCATATCTTTGTTTTCCTTTGGGTGGGGCGAGAGTTTTGCATGTTCTCACTGAAAAGCCCAGTGTTTGAAGCCACAACACTTACATGAGGATTAACTTTTTGAAAGACTTGAGGGTCCCTGTGGAGTTGCCTGAGCCCATTAATAAAAGTTTGAATTTTCAGCCTAATGTATTAATTATGTTTGTCCAATTCCTAAAGGATCAGTAAATCAAATTAATCTTAATTAAATTTAAGCCTGTGATAGCAGGGGGGAAAAAAAAGAAAAAGATAATATTGTGGAGTTTAAAGCTTGAAAGGGTCATTAGACAAGCAGACTGTTACTTTTTCTGGTTAAAATGTAAATACATTTTAAATTTAGATTTCTCTAAGTACATTTTAACTTACTCATTTTTAGGCTGGAGTTAGACCTTCAGTAATATGGTGACTGCTGTGCTTTTGTCTTCATGGGAAGATTGTTTTTCAGACCAATAGCTTGAAAGCTCTTTTGATAAAGCCCATCCTGTCATGCTAAGCCTGTAAATTATTTTTATGAAATTTGCAACTCTAATAGTAATGTTAGTACTAGAAACAAAATTTCTATAGTGGATGTTTCCATATACTCAAAAGAGAAAAAGCTAAAAGTGATGAAGATGGAAGCCACTTACATTTGTGTTCTCGAGTTGACTTAAATCTTCCATTCAAATCCTGCTCTAGGAATCCTTAGATGTGTGAGACCATGCAGAATTACTTAATCTCCTGAGGATGTCTGCATTTTAATAAAACAGATGCCAGTTTTGCATCTTGAGGTCTATTTCTTGTTTCTGAGGAAAATTTTTTCTTTTGATTTAAATCCAACAGAAGGGGGTTTTTTAAACTCTTGTCTTCATCAGGCTAATATTAACGTCTTGTAAAGCAACAAAACATCTCTCCGTTTCTTACTCTGAAGAGTGTATTTAATGTTCTTCTTTATCTCTTCTTATCTCATAAGAAAATTTTTGTGCAAATAGACATCACCAGCATATTTTGGGGGTTTTTGCTTTATATTAGTTTTCAGTGTTTTAGGGCTGTGAAAGACAGTATTAGCTTTGGTCTTCTAGAAACATTCTTGTAAAGAGCTGTCATTTACTACTTCCTTTGGTCCGTTTTTTCATCCACCTTGTTTTGAAACAATTCCTAGAAGCTTGCAGGAAGCTTTGCACAGGATGTGCTTGGTGTAATCCACTGACATAATTGATATATTTTGTAAGTTTGTGTCCTAGGTGGGCAACCTGAAATAGCTGGTTAATGTTTGGGGGTGTTTTTGGCATGGCAGGACACTGACAGCAGTGTTTTGAGCTTCCTGGGAAGTGAAAATATTTCCTCTGGAGTGTGATTTTGATGCATCAAAAGTTTTCTCTCTCTTCTTTTTCCTATGCCGTGTACATCCTTCCTTTTTTTTAGCAGTCTTTATTTCATCCAAGCAAACAGAGGGGAAACTGTGGATTTATTATTCAACTCTAATAAGGGTGCACAAATTGTTTTGAAGTTCAAGACAAATGACACTGCTTGGGCAATGTAAATAATGCAGTGGGTTACCTGGCAGACTGGAGGCACTTCTAGAGTTTCTCACCTCATCACATCTCCCACAAACAGTTGGAAAAGGTCAACTTCCAGTTAGGCTGCTAACTGTTGCTTTCTTCAAAAGGCTTACAAAGGTTGTCCCCAGTTTCTTATGCTGTGGTTTAATAGATTGTCAAATAAATTGCAGTGATACAAATGTTAAAGCTTTTAGCTAAAATCATAACATGCATGGACATTGTGTGTTCACAAGTCTGTGTGTTTAGTGAGAGCTTAAGACTGGGCACCTGCTGGCTTGGTCACAGCTTCACCCACTTCAGCTGAGCTGTGTTCTAGTTTCCAGTAGCAGAAAAATTTGGTTTCCTTCCTGCCAAACAGGCAGCTTCAGTTTAGGATACATTTGTTGTCCTCTGCAGGATCCTGAGGCTGCAGAATTGTCTTACTCTGTGGGGGATAATGCCAGATTTCTGCTCTGTGAAAGGAGAGAGATGGTGAGGAAGAGAAGAAAGGAGAAGTGTTTTTAAGAGCTTCATGGGTTTGCATTAAACCTGCTTTGAACACAGCAAGAGCTTTCTCCATTTTTTCCCCTAAGCCTGGTGTGTAAGATGTGTTTTGGTTTTCCATAGCCTCACATCTTAAGTTTTGTGATTTGGCCCCAGGTTTATTCCCCCATGCAAAGATGTGGAATAGCCTCTTTCAGCCTACAATGATCAGTGTTTTATTCACATTTTTCTTGTATTTGTTTACCAATTTGAGGTTTTATCTTTTCATTCATCACCATGAATTGGTATTTTATGGCCACAATTGCAAGCCTGAAAGTAGCTTTGAATGCATAAAATAACGACATAATGAATGTTGTTTTAAATGGTTGGAGCAGATTTCTGATTTTATTTATTTTTCCCAGAAAAATTCTGGTGGTGTGATTAAAATGATGAAACATTGGGATAGGAATTGTTTGTTCAGAGGGATTTTGAGTGTGTTCAGCATTGGTAATGACTCTGTGCAGTGAACAAAACCAAACACAATTGAAACGTTTTGTTGCTAGTAGCAAGACAAAATTTAAGGCATTCTTGGGAAACTTAAAGGCTTTTACTTTTTTTTTTTTTTCCTCTGGATGGGATGCACGAAAGTCCCTTTTGGTCATGAAAATTTTTAATGTTCTCACTTTGCTGTCTAACAATATTGATTTAAGTTACTCTGGTTTGATCATTTTTGCCAGGCAAAAATAGTGTGGAAACACGAGAGATATGGAGACTGGTTAATACAGAGCCAAGGAAAAGTATCCATGTAACCATGGTGGGGGGTTTTTTTGGGATTTTTTGGGTTTTTTTCCAGTTTGCAGGGAGGTTGAGTGTTTAGTGTTTGTTCTTCTGTGTGATTTGTTAGCCCAGGATTAGGCTCTTTTGTTTGTGGTGTAAATCCTGCTCTTGGCCTACAATGAATATTAATTAACTTCTGTACTTACATGTGCCATGTTGCAGAATCAGCTCCTTATTAGTAAGTCAAAAGCACAGATGAGATGATACAAGGAAGTCAAAGAGAATCTGGGATCAGATCAAGGGCGAACACCCTTGCTCCAAAATTATAAAACAGAGGAAGAGAGATAATTAGCAAAGTTGGAAGGTATTTAAGCATGAGGATTTCCTTTTTGTACACCCTTAACCTTCAGAAGGGCATTACTGCGAGGCATTACTGAAAGCATTACTTTTTAATAGACTTCAATAAAAGAAACATTAGCTAGAAGACCTTTATAGATGTAAGTGGTGGTTTCTGTTGTTCTTCTGGGTTTTTTAAAGAAGTGGAACCTTTTAGAAAGTTGATTCCTAGCTCAGGCTTGGGAGTAGCTGGGTAGAAATTGATTAAAGGAGTATTATTTTCTAGTTGACCTTTGTAGGGCTCCTGATGAGTACTTGGCCATCATTGGCACCTTTTACCACCTACAGGAAACTGAGGGAGGGACCTTGCCCTACAGCAAAGGAACTGTCCTGTTTTGTTATTCTCGTGTAGGATCTGAGGAGAATATCTAGGCCAAGGCCTCCAGAAATCCTTGCCTTTCAGATTGTCCTGAGCTCTGTCCTGGCCAGAGTACTGCTCCAGACTGGATTGCCCATGGTGATGTGCATGGATGCAATGGGAATAAATCACATTAAAAGTGGTAGTAAGGTGGTAGTGACCAGTATTATAAAAATGTGTTTTATTGTTTGAATCTGGTTTTCGTGGGGGGAGGTTGTTTTGGTTGTTTTCTTGTTTGTTTGTATATTTAAATAGGAATTAGTAGTTATACTCTGTTGGGAGTGTTGCAGATTCTTTTGAAGGAACAGAGTGGCCCTGAGGAAGCTGCCGCCTTGTCCTTGCTGCAGACTAGGCAGGCTATTAGGTGCTTGATTCTTCTTTTCAAAGTAACATGTCAATTTTTTTGTTAGACCTGATAGTTGGCCTGAAAACATGTTTGCTGTCTTTTTTTTTTTTTTCCTTTTTTCCATACATGCACTACTAACTAATAAAGCCTATTACCAACCTTGCTTTTCCTAGTTGCAATGATTTTTTTTTTTAGGTAGATTTAACTTGGCTTATATTGTGCTTCATTGTGTTATCATAAACCATTAATTCATGAAGTAGAGGTCAATAATGAGAGGTCCCAGGACTGTGGTCAGTACCAATGATGGAGTAGAAGAAAAAAGGTCAGAGTTTCTGAACTGTGTAACAGGTTGCTTTGAATTAGAGCAGAAGGTTTCTGACCTTGATGGGCGATACCAGAAGAGACTGGAAAACATCACCAACAGTGCAGTGCTCTGATGCCAGGGGTCTAGATGAGCTAGTCAGTGATTCTAACTGGGGATAAGTGTAAAGGCATAGGTAAGAAATGACATTTGAGAAGATGGGGAGATGGACTGAAGATTCTGGCATCCAGATGTCTCGATACTGTGGCTCTTTTGTGATTCCCAGGGAAAGCACAGCATGTACTGCTGAAGACTGTCTGGTTTTATAATTGGCTATAAACAGTGGGATTTGATGTGAATGAGTATGGGGAAAAAAATTAAGAGACTGATACAAGTTTTAGGTGTTTCAGAGGCCGTGTCTATGGTGTGCTCTGTCTCCTCTTGGGATAAAAATTTAATAAATCCAAGTTTCGATACAGCTTCAAAGTAACTTCTGATTACATCATGATGGGGAAACTCCTCCTGCTCCCCAGCTACAAAGAGAAAATTATTGGCACTAAAACTAATTTATTACTACAGGCCATGCTTAAAATAACTTTTATGACCACAGTGGCCGTAATGTGGTGGACGTCTGTAGGTGTATTGATGTGAAAACCCCTGTGCTTTCCTTTGAGGAAGTGATTTCAAAGGGCTGCTTCAGTTCGTGCTTTCTTTAATAGACAGAAAAGATTCAGGATCTTCCTGATGATAGAGTTTTCCAGTGTTAGGGAGGGCCAGGTTCCTAATCTGTGTGCTAATAAGTGCACAGTATTAAATTTATACCAGCCTGAACCAAATGTTCTGTCAGTCTCCTTTTGGCCCTGAGTTTTAACTCTGGAGTTACTGGCTGTTCCTTCGTGCTGCTCCCCCATCCTTCTTTTTAAAGAGATCCCTGTTTTCTGACTTCCTTCTTCCACATCTTTAGAAGTCTCACACAACTAATGAGCTATTATAAATTTACACAAGGCAAAATTTGCAATTTTTTTAAACTAGCTTCTTTATTTGTTAAATTTTCACGTGAATACTGGGCATTTTTAATAGTGTGCTTTGCCTTTCTGAAAAAGTAAGAGAGCCTGACTTTTCAGGCTACAGCAGGAGAGTTGCCTGGATTATTTCAGCTCTCATTTTACAAGAGGGCCAGCAAAGGAAGGGCTTGATAGCAGGCAGCTGGGAAATTAAGTTACTTTGCTACTGAGCGCAGTGGACATTTTTGTAATCTCTAGTGCTGAGATATGCAAAGAGTGGATGTTGTTTTACACTAGTCCGTGTTCTCTGTTTCCCTGTTTCTGTGGAATCTCATGTGGTTTTTTTGGTTTTTTTTCCCCTTTGCTGAACAGGCAAATTGAACAAAAAAGGTCAACTAGAAGACCTATTACAGTAAGTTTTCACAGCTTATTTTCTACAGCTCTGAGCACCTGTGGCAAACAACCTCCCCTTCTAAGCCAGTGGTAGGATGGAAAAAGCCCCTGAAATAAAAGCAGTGTCTTTGAGTGGTGCAGAGGGAATCCAAAGGGTGAGCAGGGATATGATGGGTGTTTTTGCCACAAGGCAGTATCTGGAAATTGGTGTTTAGAATGTTCTTCAAGTCCCATCAAAAGTGCTAAGCCTGAGAATCAAAGGCTGAGCATTTCTGCTCACCTTCCGGAGTGACTAGTAAGAAACCAACCCCTTCTTGCACTCTCCTGCTCCTTTCCAAACCCCAAATTACTTTTCTTACTGCTTTTTCTGTAACCACATGTGATGTTTCCCACATGTCTTTTAAGCTCCATCAGTCCTTGTCAAAGGTCTGGGAGTTGATGTCGTTTTTAAGAGCCCTCCCAATCTTGCAATGTCCCGTTGTGGGAGTGGGTGGTGAATTTAATCTGGAGCCAGGAACACCCCGTGTCTGTTCCCCATTGCAATGCTCTCTATGCTCATCCTTTCAGAGTCTGTAGTGGTATTTGAAGACAATAATCTAATCTTCCTAAATAATACCCTGTTCTCAGTTTTGTTTGCTTACCCCATGCAAGTATCTAAAGAGACAGATTAGTCTTTCATAGCGCTAGCAAGGAATCCCAGGTCTGTTGAAATGCAAGACCAACTGTGTGTTGACTTCAGGAAAGCAGAACTTAACCTCTGGAGTTTTTTTGGTTTTTTCTTTTTTTTATTAATAATCTCTCTTTGCTTCAGTTGAAAAAATAACAACTGTAGGAATTCTACCAAGATATGCCTCTGGCAGGTAGAATAAGGGTTTACATATGAGTATATTTGACAGTGTAACTTTAATGCACTCAGGTTCAGAAGTGGATCCAAGCTGAATATATGAAAGGAACTTTTACAACACCTGAGACTAATATAGTTTCTCTCTGATTTCAAAATAAAAATAGTACTGATTGATTTTCAATTTATTAAACCTGATCCTTGCAGAGTTTGAAAACCAAACATTGTGGCAGGAGGAATCTAAAAGTAAAAGCAGGTTTCACTGTCTACCCTGTAAGAAGCTGAAGCTGGAAAAGATGCAGAAGTAAACAAGGAAACAGCTTGTGACAATAGGCACTGAAATCTGGTATCTGGCTGTAATAAACCAAGTCTGGCATTGATGTACAGAATCAAGGAAAGTATAAACACTCAAAAGGTGGCAATAATAATAATAATAATAATAAATATCTACAGGAATTTTGAACTCCTGTGGGAATGAAGATGGAAAACTTTTAGACATCAAATTGGATTTTCAAAACTTTGCATCAGTGTAAGGTGAAACTCATTTTGCAGTTCTATTGTCCTCCCATCAGATTTCTGTCTCTCTTTATATCCATCCCACTCTTGGGTGGTATTTTATTCATCTCTTTAGGATAACTATAGTGGAATTACCATGCAGAATTTGAAATTATATTGTTGAATATAATCTTTTAAGTGTCCTACTTGTACATGAGTTGTGTGGAGGCTTCCTTTCCTTCTGGCATTCTGATGAAATGATGCCGCACCTTAGCCCATGAGAGAGAAGAGATGGGCATTTGTGTGGCAAACGTGACAAATCTGTCCGTGCGTGGTGCAGGGAATAACTGTACTTGTAGAGATGCTGGAAGCAGTCTTGCGTTGTGTATCTTGTGAAATGAGCATTTTTGTTAGCCAAGAAACTTTCACAAATGTGTGTGTAAATGGACCTGCTGCAGAGTTAGACATGGATGCACTTTTTGGGGGTCTCAGTATCTCCCTGTAGGGTGGACGATGTGTATTATGTCTTTCAATTTTAAATTCATCACTACTTCTAAAACAGGGATTACAAATGCATCACACTAAAGGATATGTTGTCTCTCTTGACTTTACCAGTAATGCTTTTATCTTTGCCTTGCAAAGAGGCTTTTCCCTGTGGACTTACCCATCAGCTCCTGAAAGGCCAAAGGAGGTAAAAGCTGAGCAGAACTTGGAGGGGGTTTTTTGTGGGTTTTGGATATCTTTAGTTGTTTCTGGGTTTTTTTTTTTTTTTTTGATTACATAAATGACTGATTTAGGAACAAAATATTAGGTTAAATAGACTGGTGTGTGATAATTTCAAGTTCTTTTCCCTGTGTGCTGCGTTACCATCTCCACACACTGCCTCTCTTTTCTCCACATCCTCAAACCTTGCTGGTGTGCATCAAGAGGCTAGCATTAAAACCAGAAAAAAACAAAAAGGAAGAAAGTTAATTAAAGCTGCTTATAATGCTGTGGAAAAAATGGTTTAAAAAAATAGTCCAAAAGCCCCTTCCCTACTATTATTACCAATTTCACATAGTAGCAGTGTTTCTAGATCTGTTCAGGTGACCACTTCCACTCACTTTGAAGCGTGTGACTGTACTTTTTCAAGGCAAGGTTGTGCCAAATTAATTGATTCTTTTTTTCCCTTCTTATTAAGTAAGTTTGGCTGGGCCACATTTACTTGGATTAAATGCAAGCGAAAAGAAAACTCACATTGGTTCAGGAAGTTTGTTTTGTGGTTCTTTGGAAAAGAACATTCTGTCCGCTCTTTGCAAAACCAATACAAACAGTCTCTTGGCACAGACACTATTCTTTGTAGATACCTTACTTTAAATTATCTCTCTGTTATTTTGCAAGAATAACTATCACAGTCCATATTTCCTGGATAAATCCTGCCTTGTATAATTGTGCTTTCACTTTGTAAGTCACATCTGCAGTGGTAGTTGGTAGTTCAACACAATTAAATCTTCTAAACACTATTTGAGGTCTGCTGATGAAAGGTACTGAATAACAGAAAAGGTGATTAGAAATTTTAGGGTAGTAAATGTGGATTATGAAATAGCACTTATTAAGAAGTGGCTGTATCTCATTGTAGGAATGATCATGTAAATATGATGTTAAGGAAAAAGAGCTGTAGAGGCACAGAGTAAAACTGCAAGAGGTTTTTATTTATTTTGTAATTGAGGAATTGTGTGTGAGTCTTGTAGAGGAATGTCCTTCTCCCTTTTAAGTTTTTAAAGGACGTTATTAAGCTACTCTGTGCTACAAAAGGAGTACTGGAATAATGCATTTCATGTGCTTGTAGCAGGCATTTCTCACATGTGAAAATCTGGCAGGAACTGCCGGAATTGTAAATAACAGCAGAGAAGGAAATGTGCACTGTGCAACCTTAATCAAACAGGGAGCAATCTCTGGTGCCCTCTTTTGATAATATACTCGGTGGAACCAGTTAGGGGAAGATCTTAAGTGATGTTAGTAGGTTATTGGACTGATTGTTCAAGTGACTGTAACTTCTACTGTCTTGGGCTCTTACTAGGAGGGAAATCAAAGATGTCTTGTACCTTGTAGGAGGCAGTGCTACATGTAGTAAGTAATACTTCCAGAGAGTGAGAAAAACAAAACAAATCTGTCCTGTAACAGCTTTGAAGGGAGCTGAAGGTTTACACACACATTTGGATGTAAGTTTTGAGAGCTACGTTTTTTAACATAAAAGGAAAACACAATGAAGAACCCCAACCTTTTGAACTTTCTAATTCCATACATTCAAAATACTTTACTCTTGGATTTAAATGTCATGTCCATCTTATCTTACCAGAAAAGCCTTTTCCTATATTCAAAAGGGCATCAATTTTTCTAATTGTTGCCGAATCCAATCCAAGCCTCCCACACAATCATTTCACCCTTCCCTCCCCCTCCCATCATTGTCTGATTTTTTGTTTGCACCGTCATTATTCATTAACTGTGTTCATGTCCAGGGCAGCAAACAGAGCAATCACATTAGCAAGGAGGAGCTCAGAAACTCACCAGTGAAATCTGTTTTGTCCTTTTCTGTTTTACACTGGCTTTCAGATGAGAATCCCAAAACCTGTAACAAGTTTCAGAGATAAGGAGCTTGGAAACAATGAGTATGCTAAGTGTTTGCTACTTCCTTTTCTTAGCAGAATTCTTTAGTCTTCCATTATGGTGAGAAGAACTAATTTCTGTGTAAGAAGCTACTGAGATCCTAAGTTACTACTGGAAAAGAAAAGAGGAGTAGCCTGTCCTTTTTTTTCCCCTTTCTTACCGAATCACACATAAGGCAGGGTCACCTAGAGCGGGTTACACAAGAACAGTTGGGTTGTATGTCCACAACCTCCCTGGGCAGCTGTTCCAGTGCTCTGCCACCCTCGGTGTAAAGAAGTTCTTCCTTATGCTAAGGTGGAACTTCTGTCTTTTAGTTTATGGCCACTGCTCCTTGTCCTGTCACTGGGCACCGCTGAAAAGAGCCTGGCACCATCCTCTTGGCACCACTTTGAGATATTTATATGCATTAATGAGATCCCCCCTCAGTCTTATCTTCCCTGGACTAACCAGGCCCAGCTCCCCGAGTCTCCTCTTGAGAGAGACACTCCAGACCCCTCATCATCTTTATGTCCCTCTGCTGGACCCTCTCCAGTAGCTCCTTATCTTTCTTGAACTTCATCCTTGTTTTGAAGGGAATGAAATGGGCATGGAAGGGTAGAGAGTCTTACCCAAGGTCACTGAGCTGGGCAAGGCTGAGGCTCATGAATGGCAACCTGCCCTAAAGTGTTGTGCCCGTGTGTTGTCCTTTCTTCTGTGAGGGTTTCCTGGTCAGAAAAAACCATTAATTGTCTATCTCCCCTTCAGATATTAAAATGTTACATTTTTGACAGAATTAGGTGATTAATAGATAAACCACCACTAGAATCTGGTCATACTAGTCAGCAGCTTGATAAGGCTTAGTACAAAAACTAGCTCAGTATACTATTTCCTTTCTATATTAATGTTGAACTACAGGATCAATTCAGATTGGCTGAATTGACCTATTGTCACTTGTGCTGTTACTGAGTTGACTTGTTACTGCTTCTTTCTAGTTCTGTTGCTATATCAAATTGATCTGTACTTCTAAATTATTTTTAATTGGATTTAGTGGATAAAGTGGAAAACATCACTTGGGGGGCTGGCCCTGTAAGGGAGAGGAAATGGAACCTCTCACAGAAGTCACAGAATTGGGATAATGTCAAAATGAAGGCCTAAAGAGGGTAACTCATAAGAAAATTCCACTGTAAATTGGTCAGGTTTGCTAGAATTTGAAGAACTGCTCTATTACTGTATCCTGCAGCCATAGGGAGGAGAGAAGATCCAGCAGGCAGGAATTGTGCAGCAAGATTGATTTATTTAATTATTTTACAAACTCTTTTATAGACTATTTTCTTCATAGTCTACTTGGTCAAAGGATCAGCCACCCCTTGGGGTGATTGGCTAAAATCCTAAAACATCCATTATCAAAATATTTTTCTACTGTACTATAAACAAAGCTCTGCAAGGTTGCAGGTGTTCATAGTTTACAGAACTTCTGCTAATCTCTTCGTGAGAGAGGAAAGTATCCCACGGGCTTAGAAAGAAGCAAGAGAAATTCTTGCTAGCAGCAATATTGTGTCCACACTGCTCAGTACCTGGAATAGTGCAGCTGTGAAGCTGGAAGTGACTTGTATTACAACTAAGTAAGAATAATGTCTCGGATATGAATAAAGAAATGAAATAGAAAAGGACTAACTCTTGAATGTCAGATTCAAAATTGAGGGGTGACAAAATTTGAAGGGTTTTAGGGTGGTGGCGGCTCTCCAGTTTTCCTGACCGTGAGTCCTGTTAGCTGTACATAGGAATTCTTTTTGGTATTACTGGTATTTAGGAAATTCACGCTGACAGTAGTGGATGAACTCTAACCAGAACTGTATTTCTCCCTGTCATGCACTGAGGGAAATCATATTTTAAGAAGTTGGGAATTAGCAAGTTGAATTCATTGCATAATGTGCAGTGGAATTGCAAAGCTGAACCTATTTCTTTTCTGGTTTTCAGTGATTTGTCCTGTTGGGCAGCTGCCTTCTGAGCACCTCTGGAGAGATGCCAGCCAGCTGAATTAAGCAGTGGCAGGAACAGCATCTACCCAAGCTGAAGTTTTAAGCCCAGGCACGTGGCATTTGCACAAGTGATCACTGGTGAGTTGAGCATAAGCACAGCTTCTCTCTTTCCTCTCTGTCTCTTTAACAACTGGCATCTGTTGCAAACTCTAAGTTTCTGCATGCACAGACTGGCCTGCCATGCTTGTTTTTCCCAGAGGGTGACTGATGGGCTTAGAGAAAATAAGAGTGATCGAGGTTACCCGCTAATCTTAGGAAATCCTTACTATTTGTTTGTATGTTTATGGATTATTTTCCCCTCGCTCTCCACTGAATGAGTAACGTCCTGGTGAGGCCAAACTTCAAATCTGTAGCATTTGTGTGTTATACTAGATGATATCACTGTGTTTTTTTAATCAGAGGAGATTTTATACCCTCTTCCTTAGCTCTTCACAGCCTGGAAGTGCAAGCTGTGGGGTTCTGATAACAGAAGTAGTGACTGGCTGCTGTCAGCACGAGGGTGATTAAAAATGTGTGTGTGCGTGCTGGTTCACTCCCTTTCCAGCTGAATAGAAAATGAAACTACCCAAAGCCTTTTATATAAGTGCATGGATTTGAGGGTTTTTTTCCTGTTTAAATCTCTGTGTGGCTGTGTGCAGACAAAGTTCATCCCCAGCTTCCTTTTACTAGATGCTGTGTAAAAAAAAAAGTGAGCTTGTTCTGACCTCTGAGGCATGATCCTTTTTCCATTTCAATCCTAGACATAACCTCTCTACAAAAGACAACAGCTAACAATTAATTTTTTTTTAGGGCAAGGTGGTTTCTAGTCAGTTTTTCCAGTCTGTGATTTTCCTTGATAAAACAATGTCAATCTGCTTCTTCCAGAAGCTAAAATGCTGTGATTCTTTGACAGCAAATGTGTGGATTGCTGCCTTACACCTTGTAACACCCTGCTTTATTTAAGACTCTGTCATGCTGGGCTGACTGCTGTCTTTCTGGGAGTGTGGCACCAAGGAATTATTGATGAGATGCAGCCTGGTCTGTAAAACACACGTTTGCTATTAAAAACAATGTATGTGGCCTTAGCTATAGCTAATCATTTAAAAATCTCTGTGGAATTTGAGGGATGTAGTACATGGATAGAGTCCCATTAAAGCATCAGCATGACACAGCTCAGCATCAGGTGCTGAATTGTCCTGTGAATATCAGGGTAGATGATTTGTGCTTTAGGCAGAAATCCCTGAAAGGCTCTTCTGGAGCAGGTGGGAGGAGCCCTCTGTAAGGATGTGTGCAGGAAGGGCAATATGCATCCAGGGCACTTGTCTGACTCTTGCAGGCTCTTGCCATATTGTTAAAAGGGCTTGTTGGAATATTTGGACAAAAACCTGAAGGTCAGCGCTCTCCTGAGCTGTACATGGTACTTAGATCAGCAGCAGAGTTGGAAAATTACTCTGGCCTGAAAAATTACGAGGGTAATTCTGCTTTATGCTGGAGGAGGCAAAAGCAGAGCAAGGAATACAAGTACATTATTTCAAGGTCCAGTAGCCTATTAAGCCAGACTAAAACAAGTAGGCTTTAATTAATGGAAAGTTTAGGAAAAGAAATGTGGTGCTATTGTCACGTAACCATTGTATATTTGCAAGGTGGAACATACCTGTCCTTAAGTTCCTTTCCTTTTTATTGCTGCTGCTCTTCCTGCTTCAGTTCAAGCGTAACAGCTGCTATCTTGGGAACCACTGAAGGTAGATGCAGTTCCTTTCTACTGCTGGACAACTCTGAACCCCAGCACTTAAATAATACAGCAACTTGAGTGCTAAAAGCAGCAGCTTTGGAGGAGAAAGGTTTTAAAATTGTTGCAATTTTAAAAGTGTGTGTAGAAATTGAGGAAACAAGGTAGTAATTGAAGCAGTCTTTTTTTTATTTAAAATCGTTATCACATGGGTAAGTGCACTTTGTTGTCTGCTCGTAAATATTTTCAATTATTAAAAGTTGGAGGCCACAGATTTTTCGAGAAGCCCAGTAATTTCAGTGGAAGCACATCTGTGTCTTGGTCGGGGAGGACACCAGTTTAGCACAAATGTCTGTGTGTTGTGTCTGAGGTCTTGGTCTGCCTCACAACACAGAATGCCAGCGTGGGGGAGAAGGCAAAAACCTTTCCTCCTGTGTAGCATGGCTGGGAAACCATCTGCATGTGGAGAGGTTTCTTTTGAAACTCCAGATCATCAGGAAGGTGCGCACAAATAAAGACTGAGTCAAGCCAGCGCCTGCTTATCACGTCAGGTGGTGATTATGCTGTGACATAAATCACTATGTGCTCTGAGTACATCCAGTTTCGTGGGTTTCCCTATGGCTGTGCTTAAGAAATGTGTGTGAGCTCGCACACAGGTTTCTGGTTGTTGGGATTTTGGGGGTTTTTGGCTTTTTTTGGGGTTGTTTTGTTGTTGTTGTTTGGGGCTTTTTGTTTGTTTTTTGGGTTTTTGTGGTTTTTTTTCTATTTCTGGGAGCACTATAGAGGATAGAACTTGAAGTGCAGGGTACCTGGAGCATGTCCTGCCCTTGGGGTTGAGTGGTGTTTTGCACTTTGCTTGCAATTCTGCTCAATTGCTGCTTGCTACCTGCAAGTACAGTGCGAACTTTGGAAACTGCAGTTTGAGCCTTCATCTGGAAGCTGAATTTTCTTACACTTTTTAAAAAAAAGATTATTTTTCGGTTTGTAGTTCTTAATTATAATGTCAGAGCAGTATTATAGAATCATAAAATCTTTTGCATTGGGGGAATCTTTAAAGACCATTGAGCACAGCACCCCTGAAATGGGAAGGGACATGTTCAACTAGACCAGGTTTCTCAGAGCCCCATCCAACCTGGCCATGAATGTTTCTAGGGATGGGGCATCCACCACCCCTCTGGGCAAACCAGTTGACCACCTTCATTGTAAAAAACTTCCTTATATCCATTCTAATTCAACCTTCTTTTACTTTAAAATCACGATTCCTTGTCCTGTTGCTGTGGGCCCTGACAAAAGGTCTGTCCTCATCTTTCCCATAGGCTCCCTTGAAGTACCAAATCACTGAAGTGATTGGCTAATACAAATATTGCAGAATCAGGTAAATGAACCTCCTGCCTCAGGTGGTTGGGTGCTGAAACACACTGACAGAAATTGTGAACCATCATAAGCCTGCAAAAGATTAATGGTTAATGGTTGGAAACTCAAGAAAAATGAGCTATTGGTATAAATCAAACCACCCTTTTGTTAACATACATTTTGCTTAGATCCAAGAAGCACTGAAGCTAGATGGGTATTTCTGATCATTTTACTACAGCAAAATTTAACTTCTTTCTAGTTCTTGACAGGAGTAAATGAGAGATAATGAGATTTTGTTATCTGCTCCAGTCACCTGTGGCTTTGATTTTAAAAAATAAAATTCCTAGGAACCACTGGGTTTTTTTGATTCTTTTTTAATCCCGTGATTGAAAACAAATGGTTACCCAGCCTTTTAAATCCTGAGGCCTGGCTGCTCAGGTGGGGGATGTGCTGTAGGAGAAGTAGAGAAATCTGGGCATTTTCAGTGTTGTCATTGCATGTGGTGTTGGCTGCTGGTGCCCACATGCCCAGCTCTGCAGGCAAAAGCTCAGTGTCACAAATGAGAGCCATGCTGCTCGCCGAGTGTTGACAGCTTGTCATTACAAACAGTGTTTTTTCCTCCTGGCTTGTAGTTGAAAAGGTTCAGAAATGATCATAATCTCTTTCCTCGAGTGACTTGGGAAGCATTGGGGTTTGTTCTTTCCAAGTTTGGGGGGAAAAAGACACTCTGCTTTGCACTTGTGCTGAGTTTACAATTGTTCTATCGTCTCGGTTGGATTTTGGTAACATATCCAAAATCGTTAATCTCCCGTGGAGTGAAAAAGGATGTGAAGAAACGAAGTGGTGAAGGGAGAGGAAGGACAGAATGGTAGTTGAACAGATTGGGGTTTTCTTGGTTTTAGGTGGGGTATTTATTTTACAGCAGCTATTCCTGGTACCTAGGGGAGCACGCAGAGAAGGCGGGGTGGCAGTGGCGTGTAACAGAATATGGCACTTGCTCGCCGTGTGGCAAGAAGGAATTGTGTATCAGCCAGTTCTTCTCTCTCACCTGGGGCTATAGAAGAATTTGATTGCTTAATGCATCAGTGTGGCCATTCTCTGCTGTGGGCATGCGTGCTAGGATGCTGGAAGTGCAATTGTGAGATCCAGTGACATAAAAACCAACCCAAGCAATTAAGTCCCCTGTAGGGTGCAAGGGGAGAGCACCTTCACCCTCTGTCATCAGAGGGACAGGGCTGTTTGCCTTGGCTCCCACCTTTGTTTGGAGGTTGCTGTGGTGATGAATAACCTTTGCAGAGAGTGCGTGCTCCTGCCTTGGCTCTGGCAGATAAAACAATGCTGCTGAGCCCGCGGCTTCTCACCCCTGTGTCGGAGCGTGTACCCTGGCAGCAGATTGGGTTCCCAAAATAAGTTGAAACTGTCTCAGAGCTAGTTATTGACATGGTAGAGATCTACTTGTCAGTTCCCCTCATTGCTTTCCTAGCAGGCATGCTGCAGGGGGCTGGGTGATGGCAAGCAGTGGCTTTTTTCCATTGCATGGAAGGGAAGCTGTAGGGCCTGATTTGTGCAAGCTTATGACACCTGAGCTTTGCAATGTTACCTGGCCTTGAGGAAGGAGAGTAGGTAGAGCACGAGACTGGCAAAGGTGATCTGTAGAAGGAAAGGGTGAAATATTACCCATTTTTTTTCCCCCCTACCATTGCAAAGATTACATTTTCTATACTGAGGAAATTTTCTTTTTCGTTTTTACTCCCTGTCTATCAATAAGTGTTACAACAAATTATTGTTAGATTTACTGCAGCTCAAAATAGATAAGTATGTTTTTCATACTAAGATACAAAGATCTGATCTAACAACTGCGTAGTGATACAAAAGTGTGTGAAATTTAGAATTCTGCACAAGCATTACGTGCTTTCCTCATGAATTCACACAAGTATGGCTATACTTTGATGATACAAGTGTCTGAAGATGCTATAAATATCACTTCTAGATAAGAATTGCCTTCAAAAAGGTCTTGGAAACTTGTTTCCCCTCTCCTAGAAAACCCTAGCAACCTAGGGGTTGGCAAGAATGAATTGCCACCTGAGGCAACTCGTGGAGAATTTTCCTTCCTGCATATTACACTCCTTCCCAACTTCTCTGAAGCTGCCCTGTGCACAACTGGTAGGAAGTGCTCTGTGAAAAATTGAGTCACTCAGAGATGATCTATTGGCCATGACAAACACTGTGATGTTTAAAGTGTCTATTTTTGCTGCATAATTCCTGAAATTAAAAAAAAAAAAAAAAAAAAGAAAAAAAGAAAAGAATGTGAATTACTCAGCTCTATGTCAGCTCTCCATCTCTTCACAGACCATCAAAATGGGTGGTTTCATTTGTGAGGCTGCGACTTGTTCTTGGCTGCAGCCGCACTGAGGGACCAAAGAGGAAGATGAAAACTTTAAAAGCAGTAAGGCCTCTCCCAGTATTTACAATGAAGGTGGCAAAGGCGGGTCTGTGGCCCTCCATTGCATGGCTGATGGATCTTCTTTCTGAGTTAGAGCACTTGGGGAAATAACCTCCTTCAGCAGTTTCTTTGAGGATTGTCATCTTGAAGTTTTCCCCATCACAATTTAAACATGCTGTCAGCTCCTTTTAGTGACTTGGTTAAAATCACCTTCAGTAAGGAGTATTTAATTACACCTTCTAATACCTTATTCAGGCTGCCCTCCTGGATTTTTGAGAATCTGGAGAATGCTGCTAATAGAGTGGAGGCAGCATTTACAGGAATAAATTAATGGCAGTCCCATAGCTGTGCTTTTTACATCTGACACATTCTCCAAGGCTAGCATGGTACCTCCCATACTCCTTCAAATTCATTTGTTCCATTTCAGCTCAGCCTTTTGAAATATTTTGTGATGAATGAGTGCGCTGTACAAGCCGGTGATCAGGAGCAGCTGTTCATAGTCATGCATTAAATTGAATCCATCTGTCAGTGGGCTCTTTAAAGTGTGAGTTTCACATTGTCAGGAGACCTGATTACACCAGAGCAGTATCTGGGTGCTGTTTGCCAAAAAGAAAAGAACAAACCTGAACGAAGTGTGCTTGGATGAGCTCTGGGATGCCCCTGCAGCCTCATCTGCAGAGCTGTGATTTTGCCTGCTGAGGTGAGAGCAAAGTGGTTACAAGCAGCACTTGTGCACTGGCATGCAGAGAGTTGTTCAGATGTAGGCTGAAATGAGGAGATGACTTGCACTAAGCTTTGTAGAACTCCTGTGTGGTGGTTGCTGCTTGGCTTTAAATCCTGACCCTTTGACCTCATCACCAGTTCTTTACGTTTTTTGGTTGTAGAGTTTTTCTTGAGAGGATGAGCTGAAGAGAAGACATGTTTTATTCAAACGAGCAAATGGAGACAACACAGCCTTTTTGTTTGTTCCACTCCCCCCCCCAAAATGCATGCATCACTTTTTATATTTGTTTGCAAGCAGAGGAAGGTGAAATGTATCTCCTGAAGCTGTTTTGCAAACTGCATTTAAGGCAGCATTTCAGCACAACAAATGGTTGTTTCCTGATTGCAATTATTGTTCTCGTAATTATAAGTGAAATCTTTAGTCCATAATATTCTCTGTAAATGACATACTGGATATGGAAGCCAGCTGATTCATGGCCTGAAATATGTTGATCTTATCCAGGGGCCACTTCTCTTGGTTTTCTTCTCCCAGTTTGCTCCTCACCAGGATTTCTGTGGTGAGGACTGTGTTCATGCTGGGTTGTGTGTATAGCTCTCGGGAAAAGCATTCCTTGTTACCAGAAGCTTATTCACCCAAGTTTGTAATCTTCATTATATCATTTCACTCCAGGAAAGGCAACTTTTCTTGGAGGAGCAGAGCCTCCTTAGCCACTGTAAAACTTGTTTTAAGTAGCAGGAGGGCCATATTTTATTCCTAGACTCCCTCATGGTCTCCAGAGCTGCAGAGACCACCCTTTGCTGGTGGTGAGATCTCTCATCACCTGCAGCAGCAGAAGAAACCTTTTTTTTTTTTTCCTTAAGCATAAGAAAAAGACTTTTCAAGAACTACAACACTGGCTAAAACCCCGTGTTCTGTTATCCTTTGTGCGAGTTGAGTACAAAGAGGGGGGTGCTGGAAGAGAGGGGAGGTTTGCTTTAATTTCTTATTTCCTTTTACTTTTAATTATGCTAGTAATAAACGGTTTTTTTTCTTCGTACAGGAATTGTTTAAGTTTGAGCCTGTTTTACCCCGCAGCTCTCTAGTTTTCCTCGATATTTTCTTATTTTTCCCTTATGAAAAATAACAGATTTCGTGTGCTTGACGCTTAGCTGCATCTAACCACAATGCCCTGCAAGAAGTTTCTCCATCTCACTTTTGCTACTGCAGCTCAACAGTGTAGCTGCACTGCAGCTGCATTCCTGGTGCAGGGCCGAGCCAGCACTTTTTAATTAACACTAAATTCAGTGCTGGCAGAAGCACAGAGAGGGTAAAAAAAAAAAGTAATACACCAAAACAGAGCACCCACGCTGCCTTTGTGAGCTTGTATTTTGTGTCAGTCAAAATGGTGTCTGGTATCCTATGGTAAGAGAAGAACCCATAGCTTTTCTTTGACACAGAGAAAGCAACACTGGAGCCTGTTATTTCTGTGTACCTGGTAAATGTAGATGATGTTTTGTTTTTTTTTTTAATGGAAACTAATTAACGTGTTCCACATGGAGAGGTGAGAATTGCACTTTGAGTGAAGAGATTGATTGATTGATGTTGGCTTGTATTAAGAAAATATGGCTAACAGAAGGAGTCAATACATGCTCTTTTTACTTTTTTTTCCTGTAGAGTACACTGTTTTTCCTGCATGTGTTTAATGAGGGAACTTAGTGGGGGGATGCCATGGCTTAATAGCCGACAGTATCTTGTTATCTTCCTTTAAAATACTAAAGAGTGTTAAAATACAGTTATTAAGGTCTGGCACTCATTTGAGCACCCACTTGGGACTTTGGGTTATAAACATGCAGAATCTGTAAATGAGCTGCAGATGCAGAGTTAAGTGTTCAGTCCTTCATCATTTAACCCAACAAGCAGTAAAAGCTGTGCGCCAGCGACGTGTGTGGAACCACCGTGTTCTGCAAACCCAGGGACAAACATGTCCATCCTCTCTGGGAATGCTCAGACCTCTGAAAACTGCCTGGTTCTCATCCCTGCTAGATCCCTAGGTTGCTATTCTGACAGTCTAGATGGTACTGATCATTAAGGATGAAATCGTGAGTTTTTAAATCCAAGTTCTCTTCCTTTGGCTTTCACAACTAGTTGTAAAAAATGAGGAGTTTGGGCACCATTGTGTGCTGTAAGCAGAGAAGCTGATTTTTTTGGGCGAAGAGGAGGCTGCTGTGCTCATTTCTTGGTAGATTTAATTGCTGATAAACAGGGATCTGATTCAGCTTACACAGTACCGACATGTTCCTATGAACTTGTGTTGGGTAGGGTGGTGTGCTCCCCAAAGAGCTTCAGGAAACCAGGATCTTTGGCACGTGCCTGTTTGGAGGAAGGTGCGGCTGGTTGCAGCTAATAATTCCTGTAACAGAGGTAAAGTGCAGAAACACATGCTGTACAGCAAAGAAGGAAATGCACATTCCTTTTGTGAAAAGGAAGAGTAAAGTTCAGGATACTTGCAAGGCATTGATACACCTGTACAGTTTTATAACCTTCCGCTGCAAGCACCAGTTCAAGGTTTCAAAGACAAATGGTATTTTAACCCCATTATTATGTTTATTATTGTTGTTCTTCTTATTATTATTATTATTATACCCCATTTTTAAAGAGCAAGGCATTTTAAAGAGGAAGGTATTACTTTGGTTTTCATGCTGGTCCCTCTTCAGCAAGAGGAACGGACTTTATCTGTCTAAAACTCTCAGTGAAGATCACAAAGATCATCTGCTTTATGTTGTGGTTGACCATGGAGAATTGGCTATTAACATACACAAAATAATAAAGTAAATGGATAAAACGTGTCACTTATGGTTGTGTATTACAAAGATGGACTCATTTTTTCCTTGTTTCCCATAATTTTTCCCATTCAAAAAACTGTTGGCATTTCCTTCTCATGTAAATGAATTATTCTTACAGTTCTTACAAATCTTTTCAGGATGCCTAAGAAAAAGAAGTAGAATATTTCTTCTACATGTTCTAGATTGTTTCTCATGCTTCTTTCTCTTGTTTGGAGGAGTGAATTCAGACCAGAATTCATTCCACGTCTTTATTATCATTACTTATCTTAAAAAAAATAACCCAAACAAAAAACCAGAGCTATGAATCTTTCTACCATGTGACCATTTAGAAAAGCAGTGTCCCACTTAAATATTTAGAGTTAAGCATGCTGTGCGGGTTCTCAACCCCCACATGTCCTCCCCAGATGGGGGTGAAAGTCCTTGCCAGGAATAAGAGATGAACAGGACATTTGGATCTTCTCGGTCTTCATGTTGTTTATTATATCTTATCAGCAATTTACATGCTGCTGACATAGCATGAAGCAGAGCAAGTACCAAAAGACAAAATGCAGGAATCTCAAGGCCCTTTTAAAGGTAAACTACCCAATTATAATTAGGAACATACATTATTATTACTTTTCTACCAGTGCCTAATGAACTATCCATTCACATAGCCCAGTACTGTGGCATTTCCTAACCAATCATTCTGTACTACCAACACTGCAGAAAATGGAGTAGGTGAAGAAGAAGGAAGAGACCTGAAAAACCACAGGGTTCCTCCATCTTGCCTTCATCTACACCTAAAATTCTAAATTTTTCACCCTGTAACAAGCTATATATTATACTATCATCTAACTCACACCCTTGTAGATTCCAATTCATCCCAAAGCTTTGGCAGCTTTCTCCATGGACGAAGGTTAAAAGCAGTGTTTTCCTGGGGGATGGGTCCCTCAGGACAGGCAGAGAAACATTCCCTGCACTTTGGGTTCCAACACATGCTTTTAAAATTCATTATCAATATGAAAAATACAATTAATCAAGCAGCTGTAAGCCACAGCCTGTTTTCCCCTACTCTCTTTCCCCAGACAGTTCCTACTTTCTGTACTTCCTTGTGCAAGTGTGAGTGGGAGTTGCTTTCTCTGCTCTCTTTTTACTGGGCTTATGTCCATTCCTTACTCGCAAACAAACCCTTGCTATTGAAACAGCAAAACCTTTCAGGTGCTATTTATCATTTACTGTAGAGATTAGGTGATTGTAAGTGGGAGGAGTTGCTGAAACCTGTTGCTATTCCAGCTTTCGTTTGAGCAGCTGGGATTTTCCTCAAAGTTACGCATGTGAGCTCAATTTCCAGGTGATTTTAACCAGCCCTTTAGTCTCCTGCTTTGGTACCCAAGACCTGGGTGACCTGGCAAAGCAAAGCTTCGGGGGAATGTGTCCTGTCTGATGTTGTCCTGCATCCAGAATACACCCAGCCTGTCACCTGGTGTTCTGAATTGCCCCATGCTCAGGTGTAAGGTGCTACATTTGCTGTTGAAATAAGAGAGCATGACACTGTACACTGCTCCTGTAGATCGCTGCAGATTCCATCCCTTTCGACAAGTTTGGTAGGCATTGAATGGGTGTGGTTGAAATGTTACAGGGTTCTGGCAAATGGGACATGTTTAGTGATTTTATGTGCTTGGTTTTCGTTATAAATGGTGTTTCAAAATATTTTCAGTGAGGTTTGGATTGGAAAGCATAACGCTGCAAGCAGCATTTGTGTTGCTAGAAATTCTCACTGTTTCTGTGCGGCTTTGTAAATTTAGGAAATTATTTTTCTTTCATGTTACATCCTTTAAAAATTACAATAAGTAGACAACTATGCCTTTGAAAAGTCCTTATCTCCTGTGGTAGGATAGCACAATAAAATTGACCTTGGTCCTGGGGGCTTTGAAAAGACTGCAAGGTAAAATTGTAGATGTTTACCTTGTAAAAGTGCCTTTTCTGCTTTGACATATACAGTAATTTAGTGCTTTGTTGATAGTGAATTCATGATGCCTTCAGTTAAACCACTCTGAGTAGCTGGGCATTGATTCTCCTCTTCCATTTTACGATGGTATCCACCCTTGTAAAGTGCTTGTGCAATGGATAGGTGTTGCACAGAAACAAGGTAAGCACTGACTTCATAAAGCAAAGAAATCTTGAATAACGCCCTTGGAAAACTCAGCAAGGAATGTCAGACAATACTTTACTCACAAAGAAGATGACATCTCTTTGCTGATATGCAAAGTCATTTGTCATTTAGGGAAGAGGTAAAGCAACATCTCCAGTGTCAGTATTGCCTGACTGTGTCTTAAACCTTTTGGGTTTTTTTTTTTTTGAGGTGGAGGTTTGAAGGAATGTCTTGTTAACTATGAAAGAATGTGTTGTTTGCTGTTTGAGAATTTTAATTATTTTAATTGTCATTTGTCAAAGTAGGTCACGAAGTTAGTGCAGGGTAGACCGGAATCCGATAGCTCTGGGATGATAAAAGTATGATTATCACAACAGTCCAGGGCTTCATTTGAAGTTATTTTCCTGACACTGAACTATAAAGTTTACACACTTCTGTTTCAAGTCGTTAATAGAGTCCAGCTCAGGTTGATCTTGGCTGTGACAACACAATCTTAATCCCAAGGATTTCCTTTCTAAGAGTTAGGATTTTGTGCCAGGAGTTATGAAGGGTGTTAATTCTAACTCCCTTCAGCATATGGTTAAGGCTTAGGGACAGTGTAGACTTGGAAGCAGATGCTGCATTAGAACAACTAAATTTGGTATTTAAGTAAAAAACTTGGCTTAAATGTGATCTAGGTTTTTTTTTTTTTTTTTTTGCTGGTGGATATATAATTTGTAATTAAACTTCCCTATTTGAAACTGTTTTCAAATAGTGAAGAAACACTTGTTTTGAGTGCTGTTCTAAAATAAAATAATGTTTCTGTGCTAATTTTACTCTGAATTGTCCTAACCATTGAGAGAGGATGTGATGAGAGCAGACAAGCCTGTTCCTAGTTTTAGAGGTTGGGAAAAGTAGTTATTGAGATGTGAATTAGTGAGAATCCATGGTGAATCTGGTTAAGGGGGAGAATGAGACGTGTATCTCTTGGGAGATTATTTTGTTTACGGAAGATAATCTGTTTTAGGGGTGATGTGTGCAAGTGGATCTGGGACATCTCCAAGGTGACTGGTTTAAAAGTCCTGACATTCTGCATGCACTTTTGTTGAGCTGTGCCCACGGCACGTGAGATGCTGTGGTTGTAGGAGCAGCCTCTGTTTCAGCTTGGAGCAAATCCAGTCTCAGTGGAACTTCCACAGGAACATGCAGGGCCTGTGCTCTGAGGGTATTTCGTTAGCCTGAAAGATGATTCCAGTGTTTTCCTGATGGTGTAGCGTAGTCCCTGGTTTCAGCTGGAGCCTTTAAGTGGGACAGCCATGAGGTCAGGAGGAGGGAAGAGGAGCTCTGAGGAGGTGGTGTGGAGCCATGGCCCAGGGGGGATTAGGAAGGAGGGGAGGGAGGGCCATGTCCTTTGGAGAGGAGCACACCATGACTCTGGATGAGCGTGGGGCTGGGTCAGGCTCTGTACCAGGTGCAATGGCTCCCTGTGCACAGCTGTCCTTTCCAGGCTCTCCACAATGGCTGGGGGTTCCTGCACTCCCAGCAGGATGCACATCCTGCACAGGGGGCTGGGAAGGAAAGCGGGAGGGAGGACTTCTCTTGCAGAAAAAGAAAGTATAAAAACTGGATCCATCAGCTTGAAACTGGATCTAACTGGTTCTAACCAGTCCAAAACTGTTACAACACGGCCTAAATTGTTCCAGCTGCTCCTGGCTGGTTCTGACTGGTGTTCAAACTGGTTCTGAACAGTTCAATCCAGTGCAGAACAGTTCTGACCAGTTCCAACCACTGACTGGGTCTGACTGCTTCAAACCAGTCCAGAGCAGTTCTGACACCTTCAAACCAGTTCAAAACTGGTTTGATGGTGTCAGAACTGCTGGTTGGAACAGGTTTGAACCAGTTCTGGCTATTTCTGGCTGGTTCAAACCATTTCTGACCAGTTAAAACTGCTTCCAACTGGTTCAAACCTGTTCCAACCAGTTCAACCTAGTTCTGACAGGTTCAAACCAGTTTTGACTAGTTCTGGCCAGTTCTGACTGCTTCCAGCTGGTTCTAGCCCATTTTAAATGGTTCAAACTAGTTCCAAATGGATTAGACTGGTTCCGTCCCATTCAAGCTAGTTCAAACCGGTTCCGACTCATTCTGGCTGGTTTTGACTAGTTCCAACCAGTTCTGGCTTGTTGTCACCAGTTCATGCCAGTTCAAACCGTATCCAATGAGTACAAACTGGTTCAAGCTGGTTCCTTCCATTATTCTGTAGGGTCCATTCTGTACTGGGAGTGGGTTGTTGGCTGCTCAAGCTGTCACAGGACGAGAGGACAGCCCTGCCCTCTGAACATTTGTAGCTGCCATGTTACTCACGGTCATGGTTATGCTGTGCCAATTATTCCAATATTAACATATTTCCATGCCATTTGCTAATCAAGGTCTAACAAAACAAAGATCAGAAAATTGAAGTATTGCATAAGATCCCATTCTAATTTTTTACGTCTTTGATATGGATGCTTTTCAAAAATAGAGCAAATGCTTCTGATTGTATTTTCTCAAGCACTTCTGAAGAGGTCTGTCTCCTAGTGGATCCTAGGTTCCTAAAAATGACCCCTTTAAATTTTATTCATTATCTCTAACTGTTATTAGAACATGTATTTGACATATGTAGATATTATTTGATCTTTTCAAACCACATTGATTCTCACTAAGAAATCTTACGTTTCTACCGTAATCTTTGCCTTTTTGTTTTTTTTCTCCTCCAACTGGAAATGGTTGGATTAAAGTGCTTATCCATACTTTATTGAGCAATGTGAATGGCCTGAGTCCAAGGTAACTTATGACACCTTGTTCCTCCTGTACCTTGATGTATTCCAATAACACAAACTCTTTCCAGAATGTATGGAACGCTTTGAACTCTGATCTTGTGAATGGCAGAGACAAGGTTACTTCACCTGTCTGTACCCATGCTGTGTTTGGCTCTGTCATTTTCGTAATGAAAGAGTTGAAAATTGTAATTGTTTTGGTTTTGTTCTGATTTTTAAAGTTCTTACAGAACTGAACTTTGAGGATTGTCTCATGCAGTATATCCTTTACTATTTGCAGTGGAAGAATTAATTTGGGGTTAATTTGATAAAGCTGCTCACCATTGCTTCTTTCCTTGCACAACTAAATTGCCTGAGAGGACAGCAAAAAAAGGGTGCCACAGAATGGGAGAAAATCATACTCGAGTTTTGAGCAAGAAGGGGTTGGGTTCAGTAACTGCTTGGGCAGTCCAGAGATTATGGTTTTGAGGGTCCCTTTGTGCTCTGTGGTTACTGTCACAGGGTGGTGACTCAAGGATGGAAATGTCAGGCCACACCTATATTGTCACCTGTCACTTTGGTCCTGCTGGGAATGAAGAGAGGTGCAAGCTGGATCCGAGTGCCAGGCTGCTTGCTTGGAAAAGGGGGCTGTAGGGAGGTGGGACAGAGGGATGCTCCCGAGTATCCGCTCACCTTTTCCTAGGAGAGAAGGTGGCAAAGAGGGAACTTCCCACCATCTGGAATCAGCTCACTGGAAATTAGTGGAGCCACACTGAACTGAGCTGCAGTATTACTCCACTGCTCTGGCATTAGCACTTTTAATTGCACTGGGGGTTTTTTTTTGGAAATACTTTTTTTCCCAGGGACAAGGTCCTGCCCTTTGACCAGGTTGGCTTCTCAGTTCGTTTGCTAGAAGCATCCTTTGGATGTCAGTATCCTGTTCCTTCATGTTTGACCTTCAGAATTAGTCATCTAATTATGGAGTGGGCTGACCCATGTACCTGTGTTTGACCGAATTGCTCAGAAATTACTGTGACTACTATTGATGCTAAATATGGACCTCTTGAAATCCCAGTGCTTGCATCTCCCATCTTCAGGCAGCCCCAGGAATGAGCAGTGGGATTCAGCATAAGTGGCTTTTTGCTCAAACTCCGTATACCTGCACCGTGGTTCAAGCTACACTTGAAATGCCTCCTCCCATTTATTTCACAGTCTACTTTCCATGATCTGTCGTTTTTTTAATATGGATGTGGTATTTCAAAAAATATTGCTATAGAATGAGTTCTTCAGGCGACCCCGTATTGGCATTTGGACAATATTATTGAAGTTGGAATCCTGAATTAAAAAACCAATGATACTGAATTTGGGGTTTTGATAGAAGAGGTGAAGTTGATAGCAGTAGGAAATGTTTTTAAATTACAAATTTTGCTTTCCACTTAAGGGTACAATAAGTTATAGTAAGATTTAAACTGAAGTTTTTCTTAAAATTTGTAAGTTGGCCTGAATGTCCTCCCAAATTTTGGAGAGAAAACTGTTCTTAGTCACCTTACCTTGACATTGTTACTTTTGGTTTATTTTTCACAGTTCAATATGCTTAACATTGATACTTTAATACTTTATTTTACACTGTTTGTGCTAAATATTAAATAATATTTTGTCACCAGCAAAACTATGAAATTGCAAACAACCCTACTTGATGTGCGTGAGAGGATTTTTAGAAATTTTCCATGTATTTTTAAAACACCCTGAATCTGGGAGAGCTTTGTGCTGTGCCTGTTGAGTCATGTTAAAGGATTCCCTGGTGCAGCTTCCCTGGCTCTGAGTGCCTTTTAATATGATTTCAGTTACGAGTGGTGCACGGGCTCCAGCAGCCTGGTGAGCAGTGATGACTACTTCAGATGCAGCACTGATGGCTGTCCTACTTTTGGGTTCATTCTACCCCTCAATTGCCTTCTCCGCAGCACCCAGCCTCCCTCTCCTCCTGTCCTGAAAAAGACAATGTCAACTCCTCTATATTTAAAAAAAATATTGTATATATTCCTTTAGTATAAAGGAATAATGATACTTAAGAGTTCATCAGACTTTTTTTTTGTTTGTAATTATTTTGCTTTAGGAAGAGAACTTCCATTTACTTTCGTTTGCGTGTTTATTTATTGTGCGCTGCTGAAGCTCTTGCTGAGCTTCCAAAGAAAAGTTCTGAACACAAGCTAAGTGGATGCTTTCAAGTAGCTGAATAATAATTGAGGAGCTCAACATGTGGGATAACTGCACTCTTTTCTCTTTTTTGTTTTTCTTCCCCCCCCACCTCCCCGTCTGAAAGTTAATTCTTTTTTCCTTCTTGTTACCATGCTTTGTATGCTTGGATTTACACTGATATTTGGCACTTGCATCAAACTCATCCAGTCTGAATTCCTTTCAATACATAATTAAAGAGAGCGAAACAGCAGAGGCTAGATTTAAAAATTTCATCTCTTTGAGTTTTACTTTTCTTTTTCAATCCCAAGGGACGCAAAGCAATTAAATGAG
>NW_008236487.1:3058111-3070220 GCF_000691975.1 Corvus brachyrhynchos | reverse complement strand
CCTCTCTTGTCCTGCAGTTTTTCAGTTTTCCTCAAAATTGAAGGAGTCTGATGTGACTGGAAGCCACGTGAATGCAAGTGCAGGACTACAGCCATGAAGAAGAGCTCTGAGGAAGTCTGACTTGTAGCAGCCTCTGGAGGAGTAGGATTGGGTAAACAGTCTATGAAAAAGTTTTTGACCTTTTTTTTTTAATATAAAACTGGGTACTGGTTTTCCAGCCACCCCTTCTCTTCTCAGGAAAAGATGGGTATACAAATTTGAGTTGTGATGAAAGAGGCATGCAGAAACAAAACTGAAAGCACCCTTTCTCCTCCCCTCTCTTTTTCCTTGGGTTTTTTTTTTTTTCCTTTGCTTGTAAAAAGAAACAGAAGATCTGTCTTTGCTTCAGAAGACCTTTCAGCACTGTATCAAAGTGCAGGGGGCTGTTAATCACTTACACAGTTTCAGCTGGAAATAGAAAATCAGTCTGGTTGTTCACTTTTGTGATCAGCCAAGGAGATAACTCTGAGGACTGCAAGGCACTGTTTTGTTTTTGGTTTCATCCAAATCAGGAGGGAGGGAAAAGCATTGTAGCTTGGTGACAGTTTAAATGCACATATGTGAATACTTCAGTAACCATCATGTCATATAAATCCCAGACAACTGTCCAAACATCAGGGTTAGCCTAGAAAAAATATTGCTATTTATTTTGCTACCTGAGTTGTTAGGGTCTACTAAAATCTCTGTTTACAGCTGAGCTTAGATGGTTTAATTCTGTTTGTAGTAAAAAATGCTCGAAAAATCCAAAGCTATCACACTGCTTATGAATTAGAACACACAGTTTTTAAACTTTTTAAACAGAAATACAAAATGAGAACATTGTAGCATATCAGTGGATGTGATAAATGGAGAAGCTGCCTATTCAGAGCCAAAGCTCCTTGAGAATCTGTTTGCAGTGATGTGGGCTGAAGGGGCCTGTATATATTCAGCAATCACTTCTCCAAAACAGTACCGAGATTCTTTCTAAAGGATTGTGTAGAGTAGTAAAGGGCAAAGCTTCTGAAGTGTTTTGACAAACACAGAGCCCTGTAGAGCTTTGTGAAGTCATTTCAGAAAGCAAAAATCGGCTGAGGATTGGAAATGCAGGTGACAGAAAGACTTTTAAAGTCCAGAGAGGTGGCATTGAAGGGACACTTACTACATGTGCCTTGCTTCATCACCTGATTTCCTGTGGCAAGTGCAGAAAAAGGTGATGACAGAGGAAGCTGCTTAGGAGAGTGGTACAGAAGATGCTGGCTAGGAGGTGGAGGGGAGTATGGAAACAGAAGTGCTGCTGTCCTTAGTGTTTTTTAACAAGCTGGATCAGCTGTGTGCTAGGTTTCTCTGATGATTTGATTTCTTGATCTGTGATTTCTAAGTAATCTCTTCTGTAACAAAAGGTTTGACACCGTTGCCCTCTGGTAAGCACCTGTCCAGTGAGAATCTGTCTGCTCCTGCAGCGTGTGGTATTTGCAGAGCTGAAGGCAGGTCCCTTTCCAAGGGGTTTCTCTGTTGCATTTCCCATTTGTGTGTTTAGCCACAGGGTAAGAGCTCTTGCCAGCCCCAGCAGCAATACAGCAGTGCCCAGGCATTGCTGCTTTTAGGAGTGGACCAAAAAAATCTTGCTGTGCTGCTGTGTGGGTGGACAGGCTCATATGAGAGATTTCCGATGTATTTCTTTGTTATATCATGTGCCTGTGATCCAGATGAAGGCCATGCACAAACACAAGAGCGAATTGTACAGTAGGTTGGTTGAGCAGGTAGAAGAACACCAGCACTTACCAGCTTTTGCTCCTCAAGCCCAAACAGGGAAATAGCTCATAAATTTGAGGGAACATCTGCTGATAAACTCTGCAAGTTTGCGCCTGTCTTCCCCCTTGAGTCATAAGAACTGGCACAAAAAATACACCTTGGTGATTCCTTGTGAAACAAGAGAGCGCAGCATGCTACTCCTGGATTGTCAGGGATACAAAGGGACCTTTTCCTGATACCAGCCTGGCGCTTGCCTGCTGGCAGAGAGCACGTGCTTGCAAAGTCTTGTGTGAGAGAAAGTAAAGCACGGAGAGAAATAGCCTATCTCCTGTGGTGAAAGATGTGCTGCACAGATTGAGGAGCTGTAAAAGAAGCCACATGTGAAATGTTTCAGAAGGGTAGGATGTGGCAGCCTGGACTAACAAAGCTGCAGCTGGTGTGAGGATCAGGGATAGCCCCAAGCCTGCCTTGGGAGGGATAGCTGGAATTAGTTTTCTCACCTTTGAAATCCTGGAATGATACATTTTGGTTCCCCGTCAGTTTCGCACCAAAATGCGCATTTATTTTTAAACCAAGCATCACCATATGAAGTGCATGGAAATAAGTTGCTATAACTGTTTCTGGTGTGCGAATGTTTGGAATATATGTAAGCAAATATTCCACAAAACCCCAGAATTTCTCCCGTACCAGCACGGTTCATCCCAGGCCTGTGATGGGATCAAGATGCTCTGCAAGCCTGCAGTCGTACCCCCTGCCCTGCACAGCCTCACACTGCTCATCTCTAAGCAGCTCAGACAGCTCAGGGTGTTGTCAGAATAAAGAAGAACGTAGCACTACTGGTGAGTAAGTGCAGGAACTAGTGGGAGAAGCCCTCCCTCTGCTCCCCAGAGCTACCTTGGCTTGCAGGTGAGCACTGGCAGGATTCAGTCCTGGCCCAGAGACAGCTCCTGTGAGCCTCAGGCTGTGGAGCTCCTGAGCTGACAGCTCTGCTGATGTTCACCTGATAACGACTCAGCCTTCTATGCTGGGTTAACTTGAGCAGTGTTTAATTCTTGCAGAAGCTTGGCATAACTAAAAGGCTTGGCAGCTTGAGTTATAAACAGCCAGGAACTTGAGAGAAGTTGATTTAGTTTATTTTATTGTGTGCCAAAACCTCTATTTAAAGTGTCTGACCTCAAGATGCAACAAAAAAGAAAGTTCCTCAGATCTTCTTTGGCTCCATTTTCAGACTCTTTCAATGTAAGGAAAATATTTTGTTGATGTCTACCATCCTCTTAAATCTGAAATATGCAAGGAATGAAAAGCTCTGATTATCAGTAAAAGCATTAAACTTTTAGTGCATTTGTTTCTCTTCCCTGACCTGAGTTCTTGACTTGTTCTTTCGTGTCATGAAATGAAATGTCTCTGGTATACCAACAGCACGTACAGAGTTGCTGGCACAAATGGAGTGGTTTTAGTAATGCTTTTTTTAGAAGAGATATTGCCTACTAATTCAGTCTCTATCTGTTCATTAAGATGAGCAGTTTATTAAAGCCTTTACTACTTCATTGAGGCAGAACTTCTTAGCTAAAAGAGAAAAATACTGCTTGTCTTCTTCATAAGAATTTTCAGGCTTGGTATAATGACTTTTGTGAGGACTTCATGGAAAAAAAGCCTAGTGTGAGATGAAATAGCATCTTACATCATGCTTGCTGAGATGCTGAGAAAGATCCAAGCACTTCCAGATGGAAATATGATGTATGCTGTACTTGATTTAAGAGAAGTAGTTAGTTTTCAGGAGCTTCAAGTCAGATAATGGTAAAAAAAATTGTGGTGATGTATTTTTCTCTGAGTTCTGGGTGGCTCTGGGAGCAGGTTTTGTTTTCCTATCTGTTTCTTCTTTCAGAAGCATCCTTATCTCTGTGACTTTGAAGTTCTAAAGAGCAAGCACTATTAAAGTATTGTCAAAATATACTCCAAAATATTTTAGATCCTCACTTTCAAGCATGTGTTTCCTAGTAGTTTCTAAAAAGTGGTAGTTTGCAAGTTTGAATGCTGAGAATTTGCTTCTTTTCTATCACTTACCAACCACTCCTGCAAATTAAAATTTAGTCATATTCTGGTAGTATCATAAATTCAAATAGGTTTTTCTGGCCTATGTTCTTCCTTGAAATGATGAGCTGATATTTATACATATGTACAAATTTTGTTTATTTTATGTACTATACCTGCAGCCTACACACATGACATTGAACTTTGGCAGTGAAAATTGCTTGATAGATCTTTTACACCAACTCACTGCTTTTTTTGTTTGATTTCATCGTAGCATTCTACAAAGAAAAACTGCAGCTCTTGAATCTGGAAAGTGCTTGTTTAAAAGTAGCTTTACAAGGCAGGAATTTCTGTTTGGCTCTGAGTGAAGCATTTCCCAATCTCACAGACCCATCTCCCTTCCTGAGCATTTTCGCATCATAAAGTTTGTGCAGAGTGAAGCGTGCTCTGATATTGTCCCTGCATCCCATTACCTGTTCCTGAGTGGTGCAGCAAGAAGTGTCCAGATATGTAACTGAAAATTAATGAGGAACGTAGCTTTTTATGGAAGCCACTAGCATTCAGTTTGCAGCACAACAACAGCACTGATATCCTGTCTCAAACAAGCATGAAAGTAGCAGAGCCTTGTTTATCTCACCAGTCAGCAGCAATCACTCCTGACTGCACACCAGAGGCAGATCTGCTGAGTGCAAAAGTGCCATTTTTATATTGCTATTTATCAGACCAGAACTACTGGCTTTACTCTCAAAGCATTTACTTTATTTATTTTGGAGACTGGTACTCTTCCAGGAGAAAAGTATAAACCTATTTGAGGAGAATCAGCATCTGGGAAAAGTGCTCCAAGTCTGCTTTTAGAAGTTACTTCCTTTATTTCCTCCATTATTTCAATATTTATCAAACATCTTCAAAGAAACTTTCTCTTTAAGTCACCTTTATGCCACCCTAGAGCTGTTGATAAAGCACCTGTGGTATAATCTCCATCAGCCTGCATTGAAGTGAAGTGAGCTGGAGTGTAGCACAAGACCAGCAGAGGGTTTTCAAATACTTCATTTATTCCCAGCTTTGCTATTTTTTGTACATGCTAATTTTCTTGACTTTATTTTTATCATTTAGCCAGTGGCCAGAGGTACAAGAAGGCTGTTACTGTACTGTTGGCAAGCACATGAGAAGATGCAACTTGGCTGTAAACAGGCAGTGAGTTATGACAGAAAGAGGAAATAGAGGGAATTAATTCCATTAGAGTAATATTGTGTCCGGGATTTGAGGTTAATCGTTGGAAAGAATAATTGCTGCCAGTTTCCAAATATACGTTTTAACACGAGGATAGCTGTGGGGGCAGAGGGAGGGAGAAACAGGTTGAAGAGTAGTGAGGGGAGCTGAGGTGGGCATGGGTTGTTGCAGAGGTTCCTGCAAGGCTGCTGCAGCCACACTGAGTACTGGGATTGCAGCGTCTGGGGCAACTATTCCTTTATGTTATTTAATGTGTATTCTGTGGCTTCTGGCCCAGCTCCTCGTTTGAAATCTGGGACACCCTCAGTCTAGATGGCACATGTGGCTTACAGTAAACTTTTGCTTAAAATTAATTTGAGATTGTTTCTCTTAGTGGTAAAGTGGTCTGTGTAAAGGTAAGGATGTTTGTCTGTAAAAAAACAAAAGAATGCTGGGACCTGACTGTGGAGAAGTTTGTAACTCACCTCTCCAGGGCATGGAGAAGCTGTCTGAACTCACTTCCATACTATTGACAGTTTTTGCTTCTTCATGGAGGACAGGAGACAAAAAGAGACTGGGAAAGAGCAAAAATACAAATAAAGCAAATCCTAAGCGTGATCTGCAAAAGTTTGAAGTGATTTATGTCAGTTTGCGATAAATGGGACAAAGTGAGGGGTATGTGGATTTAGAAGCACCCCCCTCATCCCATTCCTTTCCCCTTTCCTTTGGTTGATTGGTTGGTTTGTTTGTTTTTTGTTCCAGTAGTTTGATGTTTTTGAGGTTGTTCATGCTGTTGCTTCCTTGACTTGCAGGAAGGGATTGTTGGGGGGCAAGGGAGTCTCAAATAGTTGTTCTTGGAACCATTGCAACTCCTTTTAAGTTACAAGACTTAAATGTTTTTAATTAAGTTGACTTTGTCTTCAAAATGTGAATTTAGTACTTAAAATCAAATAGTGTTTTTAAAGACTCTTTTCTCATCTACTCTGACCTTCTCCCACCACCGAGGTCACTCAGCTGTACTGCAGAGAGGAAGTGTGGAAGGAAAAATGTTTTCAGTTTGCCAGGAACCACTACAACCTCAAGGGATTTTGAGCCGTGGGTCATTTTAAGAACTGTGATTTGTTAAAGTACCTGGAATTTGTTCAGAACATTCTTGTTGTTGCTGTTGCTGGTAGAGAAGCAGTTGTTCAATTTTCCAGTATGATCGAAGTGTGAACAGCAAAATTTGTTCCTCTCTTTTAGGGCACACCTGGAAGTGCAGACTGCTTTCAGCACTATCCAGAGTGACCATTTTCAAGCTTGTTAGCTTAAGAGGGCCTGTTTCTGCATGTGGGAACCATGACAAGCTGTAGTGTAGGATGGTCAAGCCATTAAATAATGTACAGCCTGCTGCACTTGGCGTAGCTCCTTATTTGAGCCTGGATGTGTATGTCAAATCCAACGAGACAAAGCCAGACTCATTGGGGCATACCGAGGTGCTAGAGTTCCTATTTAAATCTGTATCTGTACATATGTGTGTGTGTCTTATGCTAATGCCAAGCAATTGTATCAATTCACAGCTTGACAGATTGTCTGTGCCGGATAGGAAATGTTAATTCTCTGCTCTTGTAACTCAATCACTCTTCTCCCCGTGGCCCCATAGTGAGGCCTCGGTTAGGGGGAATGTATAAACAGCTGCAGCAAGGCTGCTCTGAATACAGATGTGTCTTCCTGCAGTGAGATCTCTGGGTCACCAGGTGTCCTGGTTTTGGCTGGGACAGGGCTCATTTTCCTCCTAGTAGCCAGTACAGAGCGGTGTTTTGGACTTGGGTTGAGAATAATGTTGATAACACACTGATGTTTTGGCTGTTGCTAAGTAGTGCTTACCCTGAGTCAAGGACTTTGCAGTGTCTCATGCTCTGCCAGCGAGGAGAGGCACCAGAAACTGGGAGGGACCGTGGCCAGGGCAGCTGACAAGAACCGGCCAAAGGGATATTCCATACCATAGAACGTCATGCCCAGTATATAAACTGGGGGAAGCCAGCTGGGAGGTGCCCATGGCTGCTGGGGGACAGGCTGAGCATCTGTCAGCAGTGGGTGAGCAATTGCATTGTGCATCGCTTGTCTTTCTTGAGCTTTATTTCTTTGTCTCTTAACTTTTCATTACAAAAATAGCATTATTATTATTACTACTACTACTATTATACTTTGTTTCAGTTATTAAACTGTTCTTACCTCAGTCTATGTGTTTCACCCTTTTTCTTGTCCTCCCCATCCCACCACAGGCAGGGAGGGAGGGAGTGAGTAGCTCTGTGGTACTTAGTTGTTGCCTGGAGTGGAACCACACCACCAGGCACCACGTAAGCCATACATAAATGGGTTTCAGGGTCCCTCTCCATGGGTTAGCCAGCTGAGCTGTGCTTCTTTCCTCCAGAGGAATGCTCTGCTGCTTTCCACCCACAGTCCTTCCCCCAGCCCTGGCTGTCCACCTTGCTCCTCTGGGTTCTGGCAGCTTTCTGTCCTTGACATGCTGTCTCCTCCTTAGCCTGGTTGTCTCAACACCAGGTTTCTTAAAATGCTGCTGAACTGCATTTGAGTTACAGGTTGGCAGCAGTGCTCAAAATGGGACCAAAATGGGACAATTTATTTTACCTGTGGTCAGGAGCTGTTTGTGGACTGCTTGCTGTATTTCTGGTGGCTTGAGAAGCTGTCATGGTTATTGTACAGGTTTATAGATTCTATCTCGGTCTAACTTCCAAGTTAGTCTTGTTTTGACCAGATGACCTCCAGAGTTCACTCCCAACCTAAATTATTCTGCAATTTATACTGTTACTTAAACATAGTGCAGATAAGGAGCAGACAGGTGCAGTAAAAGAACTGGTGAGCATAGCACAGAATTCGGAAACAAAAGGTGATTCATGGGCTAAAAGATAAAGAAGAGTCAAGCTTGTATCTCTCTTTTGCAACTCGATACATTTCCATGGGCTGGTATTCAAATATTGGCTGCTCTTGATAATCCACTATCTAATTGATAGGTCACAGAACTAAAGGTCTGGCATATGTTTGTTATGAATGTTGTTTAAAATTCTTAGTCTTAACTCTCCTTAAAAGAGAGCTAGACACGAAATGTTTACTACTAAGGCTACACAAGTAGCATGTGTGTGGCAGGGGAAACAGCTTATAAAAGAAGGCTTAACTTGTAGATTTTTTCACCTCTGATAGGCCATTAACACACTTTTATTCATTTATACCCATCTGAAAGTAGCTCAGTAACAGCAGGGCGATCCCAGTTGTTCACCAAAATAAACCTTTCTACAACAATAGCTTTTGTTAGCAGTGCATTTGTATATATTAATTTTGCGGATGACTTGTTCCATTACTGAATCATTGAACTTTCATTCCTCATATAACTAAGCATTTGATTTGCTGCCGCAAGCATTCACACAAGTATAAACACCATTGCTGGGCTATAATGATATGTGCCCTCTTAAAGTGTTTATTCTACAGCTGGTGATTTGTGCTCCAATGTACTTTAACTCCTAGTGCATAGTGTAGCATTTTTTTCCTTGAAGTAGAAGAGGAATCATACACTTTTGGAACAATAAATGGGTCTTAAATGGTACCAATACCTGCTTGGAAGTCAGATCAACACAGGAATTAATGCATGTTTTATATCTTGTGATCTTCAATCTTAGTTACTTGAAGCTGCCTTTATTTTCAGAAGGCAGGTACTGAAAATCATGCTCTTTTGGCTTGTATGATTAATAACTGTACTGCAAAGTTACAGCCTCCCAAACCACCTGGGTTTCTTTTCAGGATCCTCTTTGCAAGTTATTCCAGCCACCATCAGCCTTGGGAGTTTGTGACAGTGCTGGCCCCATGCCATGCCTCCTATGGGCAGCGAGAGTTACCTTTAGGGCCGCGATGCTTGCTGCAATAAAGATGCAGGTGTGGAGGTACCTGGGATGGCATCTAATCCAAGCTGTAGCATAAAACCATCATTTTTGGGTTCCTTCTGCACCACTGGGTGCACTCTCCAGCTGTGGCCAAGGTCCCTCCCAGTTCTGGAGATTGTTTTGTTGGTCTAAAAGCTGCAGCCAGCCCATATTGCTGTGCCTGCTCCCAGGTGTATTGTATCTGAAACCCTTGTATTTGCTTGGTTCACGGGGTGTGTGCTCTTCCTGTTCTAATTCTTAAGGAGATATATTTACTCTGTGTCATATTTTTCACTCATAAAGTCTGTCCCATATGGTTATTTAAGGGTGAATATCTCCTCTCACCTTATAGCTCTTACTGAGTGCTGTGATTGCACTGCAGAAATAGAAACCAGTGATTTATGTTCGTTCTTGGTAATAAATGACCTTGGGACCTGGTCTCTTAGGGCCTAAACTGTAAATAATTAAGCTTAACCTCTGTGGAACCCTCACTCAACCCAAGCTGGTTTTAGCTGTAATTTTATAACAGTTAACTTTTAATTTCTTTCCCAGACCCTGTGGTCATGTAGCATAGTCAAAAAAATAAACCCACCCAAAATTAAAAGCTATGCACACCTTTTTTATCTGCATGAGATAATAAACGCTGTGCAGTCAAAAACCCACCAACTGATATAACTGCAGAGCAGCCATGTGTTAGTTCCAGCTTGGCCTAGCAATTCCAAACAGGAGCAGGCTCTCAAGATCATTGATTCCCTGTTTATTTTTCAAGTCTATCGAACTATGAGCTTTGGGCATCTGAGTTTTGTTCTTGACTAACCTGATATTGGCAATTGAGATTTTTTTTTTTACTTCATATCCAAATAAAAGGGAGTGCGAAGGAAACAGGGAGGGATGCAATTTTTCAATATTACCTGATGAAGTGGAGGATTGTAAATTTCTGGAAAGATTAAATATATTTTCTAATTTTTTTTTTTTTTTTTTTTACATTTGGGCAGTTCAAAAAGTGCCAGTTGGCTCTGATGGTTTAGGTTTTTAGTCAGGCAAGGTTAATTAATATTTTGGGCATTCTGAGTAGGCTGATCTATGTACAGCAATGCTCAAATTACAGTGTGAGATTTAGTCCTGCGAGCATATTCTGGTGAAATAAATTACTGAATGGGGCATTTGGAAGTGAGTGTTAAAGATGACAAAAATATCCAGCTGAGTGCACTACTGCACCCCCAAATGTTACTTTTTCTTCTGAGAATCATCTAGGTGCATGAGAGAACCTTGATTTTCAGGACATAGGATTTTTCAAAATCAGTGCTTAGAAGAGAGTAATGGAAGCTGGGCAAATGACTGCTCTGTGGTTCCTTGAACCCCTTCCCCTGAAAGCCTCTGGAACAGAGGTAAAAAAAAATGGAAAACTGCAGCTTTCATTTGGAGAAAGACTGGTTGCATCTCATGATGCTCTTTTAGAGGTATCTTTTCCTTCTAATCCGTGCTGTCTGTTAGCTTATCTCATGGTTGACTTGTAATAATTATCTGTGCTGAGTAACTATTTCAGTGTCCAGGCAGTTCATACTCAGTATGCTGTTGTGACTTTATCCCTTCCACCGTTCTTCCAAATAGTTCTTAAAAGTTGTTTCCACCTTCTGACAGGGTTCTGTTACTCCTGCAAGTCCTATGGACCTCTTTTTCTGCTTTCATAATTTGATTTTAAATATAGACCTGTTGATCCAAACACTTCTTGTGTTGGCAATCGCTTTTCAAGTGTCTGTTTTCTGTGTGCAACAAGATGGGGATTAAAATTCAACAGGGATTAAAAAAAAAAACAAGCAAGAATGAAGAATAAAGTGGAAGCAAGGTTTTCTTCCTGTCCTTATTCGTGTGTTTGTGAGAGAAACAACACGGCTGATTCAAACTCTGTGGGATGTGGACAGTAGGCAAAATATATTGTGGAGATACAGTTCCCTCTGGATAATTCAAAAATACACCAAAAAAATCATTATGCTGCTTACAGTTTCCTTCGTTACTCTTGTGGCTTGAAACATATCCCAGATTCCTCAAGTTTTGTGCAATCTTTTTTTCTTCCATAAATCTGGAGCTGTGGATGCTTCCTCCCTCCTCTGCTGTACTTTACTCCTGGGGAGGGGCGTGTCCAAATTCCATTTCTGAGTAACAAACTCTCTTGTCTTCAGGCCAACAGCGTGAGTCAGGAGTGAGAGAGTTCTTCCACTTCTTGCCTCCCCTCAGGCAGGTTTGGAAATCTCTGGAAAAGCATTTGTGGTCAGTTTGGCATCAGTTTTTATACTGCATGTGGCTAGTTTTCTGCATCTTTTGAATTATCCTCTTGGATAATATCCCCCTGGAGTACACTAGAACATGAGAAGGAGAGGAACACTAGATAAGAGCAACCTACTGTTAGGGAAATGCAAATGACATGACATCACGGTTTACATATTTCCATTTCAGGAGCAATCCAAGAGAGTATCATCTCCTCCATCATTAGAGATGTTTTACTAATTTATGTGCTGAGGACAATTTGCAGTGGTTAAAGACTTGTTTGTTAACCACTGAAAGCAAGTGCCACCTGCTGCAGTTCTTTGTGTTACACTTTGTTACTGGGAATGAGGGTGCTGTACAACATATGCTCCAAATTTTGAAGGAGCTGCTGCTGGTTTTGTGTTACCCGAGCACCTCATCCTTCTTGTCACCTGCCAGAGCTGTCTGATCATTGTGTTAGGGCTGCACTGCCTCTTCTGCTCATGATTCAAAGGAAAAAGGGGATGTTTAGCATCTCTTGAGCTTCCAGACTGCACCTAGCCTGAGCAAGAGAGGGAGGCCACGCTGCTGCTGGTGCAGGAGTGAAGGGAGCTGGTGGTGAAAACAGCTCCTGTGTTTCTGATGTGAAACCATCCAGTGCCAGGGAGGGGAAAGCCCTGAGCACAGTGAGAAGTAGCCATCTGCTAAGTAATGCTAAAATTTGGCAGGAGTGAACTACACAGGAGCCCCTGGTGCTTGCCAATCGATCTGGGCAGCAGGAAAGAATGTTAGGGCATCTGTTGGGATTTCCCTGCTTGTAGAGTAATGGATCCCCCCCCCCATTACAAAAATCTTTGGTTTTCTAATATGTTCCAAGCAGAAGCACTCAAATAATCTGGGAACTTTTAGAAAAAGAGCTGTACATGCCCTTCACTGGGGAA
>NW_008236487.1:3031521-3058101 GCF_000691975.1 Corvus brachyrhynchos | reverse complement strand
GAGGAGGATGAGGGCAACAGGGCTTGACCTTTCAGAAACAAAAAGGGGTTTTGAGACTATTGACCACAAGTGCCCTTTTTGGAACCTAAAGCTCTGTGAGCTTTCTCCCCATCCAGAGATAATAAGCTCTCAGTATATTCCAAATAAGTGTGGTTTTTGGCAAGTCTCAAAACTGTCAGCTGAAACCTCTCTTTCGTTCAGCTGGGTGTGAGAATCCAGTTGTGAGGGCCCCTCCTAAAGTTCCAGAGAAACTCCTGGCTGACAGGATTGCTGTGCAGGTGTGACAGGAGGGGAACTGCAGTGTGGTTGTGCCCTCAGCACTACATTTCTGCCAGCACAAGAAATCCTGTGTCCCACCTGCATTTTTTTTTGTTTGGCTCTAAGATTTTCAAGAGGTGCTGCTCCAGCAGTAAAACTGGAAAGCTTGTGTCGAGGAGGATGGTCTTGTAGAAGGGCTGAATCCAATGGCTTCCTCTCTTTCTAATTTCTGTAATCCTTGACCCACCAGTGTGATTAGAGCTGTGATCTTATTTCATATTTCTACCTTTGTTCAGAGAAAATGGATAGGAATATCTCCCATTAACAACACCACCTGAAAGCCCGGCACTGGCTGAGATGTTCGTGTGCTTTAAAGAGCTGAGTCACAAAGCTCAATAATGGCAAAGGAAGCAAACCCTTTTGTAGTTTGCCTAAATGTCACCTTCAGTGCTCTGGACTGCAGCTGTGCTGTTTTCCCTTCAACAAAGGGCATGAAGGTGGCTTGGCCAGCCTGACTAGATATTAATTGTGCTGATGCCTTTGGCAAGGAGTATTGACCTTGTGCATGGGCAGGGAATGATTTGGTGAGCATTCTGTTCCCACCACACCGTGCCACTGCCCAATTTGTGGCTGTACTCCCACCAGCCCTCCTGTGTGGCTGATGAGGATGCCTGCAGTGGGTGACATGGTTGGCCCACAAGGTCATTCCTGGAGGAGGTGGCTCAGTGTGACCCAGACCAGGCCCACACATGGGGGCTGTTTCAGCTCTTCATGGGTGGACAAAGGGGACAACCTTCCTGCTGTCCTACTAAAATACCTTATCTTTGTGCTAAATCTTGTTTGGGCCATACCCTCAACTGCTGCAAGTAGCAGCTTGCTCCTCTTCCCTGGATTTCAAACTGGCACCTACAAAGAAGTCGAGAGTTCTCCGTCACGTTTTTGCATCCTTGGAAAGGCAGAAAGAGGGCACAGCCAATTAGAGCAGTAATTGCTTCTGCCATTTCACCTAAACCTGTCTGTGAATGAGTTTTAAGAAAGCTTAATGCAATAGCTGGGAAACATAAATTACCACCAAAAAAAAAAAATCTACCTCTAGTTCTTTTGGTGTCTCTGTTGGGAAAGGCAATATTTACAATTGTCAGTGTTAATTTTCTCAGTGATCATCCAACCCAATCAAACAGATGAAGGACAGTCAGAGATGGCAAGCTGAGTCCCTATCTTAAAGACTTTGAACAATGTCAGGAACTATTTTTGAGTCTACACTTGAATTATTTTTCCTTGAATAACTTTTTTTTTTTTTTCCCCCAGAAAGTCTGCTGTAGATGTGCATGAAAAAAGGAAAAGGAGGAGAAAACCATAAGGCTGTGTTAAACAATATGAGGAAAGAGTAGAGGTTATGCAAAGTTCAGGAAGCAAAGGGATATGGTTTAGAAAAACACTGAGATAATGAAAGATAATATATAGATGAAGTAACTGCAATATTGTTCCCCCTGAAACTTGCCTTGTGGGCTCCTGAGGGAAAATAGAAGTTGACATCTGCTTACTTTGGATTGCCTAGCTGGAAAAACATATGAGATGATACGCATGAGACAACATCCTTGTGGGCCTATTGCAGTGTTGATAGGAGTGATAAGTTATAGAAGAGAGAGGAGGTAGCAGCAAGCCAGTTATTCTTGATCAAACAAGACAGAGGAATAGGATATTTTTGTAAGCCCAGTTTAACACTGATTTGATGCGTGCTGTTCCCTTTTTTCTTTTCCTAAAATTAAGGATCTAATGTATTTTTTGGGTGTGTTGATCAAGTGAGTTTAAATTGTAACACAGATTTAGATTATTTTTTGAGAAAAACTTTTCCAGCATATGGCTAATGAGACCCTGGATTTCCCCAGGCCCTCATTAGAGGCCCATGGAAGAGGTTGGGAAGTACTGCTTTTTGGGAATTACCTTGGCACAGTTGCTCCTGCCTTAAGGATGTGAGATGCCTTCCTTTCTTTTCAGCCCCATTTCTGTGATTGTTTGGGAAACCATTTCAAAAAACATTGAGTTTTGGGAAGCCCATATCGAACAGGCAATTGCTTTGTTCTGAATAACTTCCTAATAATTTCATCCGAGCTCTTTTTTACTCTGGGTCCGTCACAGACATGCCCTAGTTCAGCAGCAAGTTTCTTGATCAGATTCCTTCATGAAAGCATAGAAATACAAGTATTTATGTCAGTATATTCCTTAATTCTTTGTATGTTTCATGTCTAAAATGTGAATATACTTCAACCTCTTTTATAATTTTTAAATAGCGTGGAGTTCAAAACAGTACATGCTTAACATTTGAAACATTGTATGAAGATATCTGAAAGCTCTTTTTTATAAAAGGGCTTCTTTAAAAGCTTTGGGTTTATTCTTTGGTCTTATGTTTTTCTTTCAGTCGCTTCTCACAGCAACATAAAGGCAAATGTAATGGAAACAAGTACTAAGTTCTGGGAATGGCAAATAGAAAAAGCATAAGTAGGGGAAAAAAAGTTCTGCTTTTCATAGCTCTTCAGAAGTCTTCGGGAGCTTGCTAGAAGTGCTGGCTCTAGTTCAATGTGCTTTTATTGGCATACATGAACAAATTACCCAGGGCACAGCTATTTTTCTTACTGTAGTAAAAACAGGGTCGCTGAATAGAGGCTTTGTGTAGGACAAATATTTTTCCTTTGAAACTGGGTACAAGTTTAAAGTTTATCTAGTGTGCCTTCTGGAAAAGGGAAAAATACACTTCTCAATCTCACAGAATAGAAAATGTATTCCAGTTTAGGCAGCTCAGAGCTCTAGAAACAAAATTTAATCATTGGAGGAGCTGGCATAATTTTATAATAAACAGCATCATTTCTTAGTTGCCTAGAATGTGGGAGGAAGCTCTGTGTTTATGTTGTTTGTAGCTGTCCTTCAAAAATTTTCTATGGATTCCTTCCCTCTAGCATCTTTCACCGGGCTCTAACTTTTTCTAGCCACATGGGTGTAGCCAGGAGGATAAGGGCGTTATGGAAAATAGTTTTTAAGATAACATTCATGGCTCCAAGGACCGTCTCCACGGGTAATTCTTCTAATTCCAGCTGAAGCTGGAGCACATTTGGCGTCGTGTCATTGCCATTCAAAGTCGGGCAGCCCCTGAAGTTTGGCAGTATCCTGTAGCAGCAGAGTCTCCAGTGAGGGTCGTTTGTGCAAGATCCCCATAAATTGGTGACTCGACTTGAAACTTAAAAACCTAATTATTTAATCTTTCTGAGGTCTGTAGGAGGGCAACCTGAAGGAAGATTTGAGATGAGTGCTTCTTAAGTAGCGTTAAGTCACAACAATCACGTCTAGAGCAGTTCTTGTAGAGGTTGGAAGTGAATGGCACAGTCAAATTTCCCCAGCCTCACCTGTCACTCCTTCAGCCAGGAAAGGATCAAAAAGCGTTACCTCATATGGCTTTTTAGCTCCTTCCCTTTCTCCTTTCCACCTTCCTGCCCACACCTATTTCACACACATTTATTTCTAATGAAAGCACCAGTTGAAGAACAATAAATTCATATTCGGAAAGATTTTTGAAAACTATCTTCCTTCAAAACGTGGGAGCTTTCCAAAAAGTGTAGCTCCTCTGAGGTTTCCTGGGGGCAGGGTGTCTAGGGCTTCTCTCCCAGACTATCTGGCATTAGTTTTAAAAAAATTTGATACTAAAAATGCCTCAGCAAACATTTTCAATTGAATGAATGAGCAAATTGCAATAAAATACCTGTTGTAGCATTTCAGAATCCCTTTCTAGTAACAGTTTGGTAAATTTGGCTTGGTAACCATCAGTGATAAACTCCTGGGAAAAATTTTCTTGTGATAATATGAAGAATCAAACTCCATAATTTGAGTTAATTGCAGGCAAAAACATTTTGCAGTGATTATCTTTTATAAAGGCTTCTAATTTTGTCATCCTTAATCACTGGATGTTAGCTGGAAACCTGATATGTGATTGTAAAAGCATTAACAGTTTATAAAGTATATATACTTTTACTTCTGAAAGTCAAGCCTGTAAACTTGCCAAGCCTAGGCATTCACAGCAGAGCCTGCTTCTGAAAATTTGAATCTGTGAATTGATTTGGAAAAGAATCACAGTTATGCTTTTGATTTAGGTGATTTAAAACAAAAAAAAACCCCTCAAAAATATGACATTTGCTGAATATATGTTCCTTGGATGGAAACACACATAAAGGAAGGGCTTGGCCCAGATTAATGGATGAGAAAATTGTATCTGTACAGCAAAACATAAATGATTGCAACTGGAAAACCAGAGAGGTGAAACACCGAAAGTTTAAATCTATTTTCTTCCCGCAGATTGTGGGATCTGCTATTGTTCAGCCTATTTGCTTCCAGGAAACAATTGCTGAGTTACATAAGTGCACTGTAAATACTGTGGCAGGGTGTGACTTCAGTCAGCTGTGACCTCAGTTCAGTGAGTTCTTTTACACTTGACTCACTTTGTGCTGAATAACTGTGGCCCCGATGTGGGCTGATCACTTCAGCTCCGATGTTTAAGATAGCGCCTTTTGTTTACTTGCTGAATTTCAATACATTCTTCTTGGGTGATGTGCGCATTAATGCCAACAAAAACTGATGCTCAAGTTTTTTGGTGACCCCAGCAAACATCTCCAGCTGCTGCTGGGATGCAGGTGAGTTATTACGTGTCTGAAAGTGCTGAGAGCTGCGTGGACCACGGTCAAGGTCACGCATCCTACTGCAGTCACATGCCTGTTTTTACCCTCAGGTGAGCGGGAGTTGTCCTTGAAGTTTATTGTTTCAGATTCACGCTTCAGAAGGAAAAACCATCAGGGAAATGCTATATGATAGAGAAGACTGTTTGACTTCACTCTTCTGTGCAAGCAAAGTCACACAGCTCTTCTCGTGTCTCTACTTACTCCATTCTGCAGTGGAGTAGGAAACGATTTTGGGTTTCCTGGTTGGTGCCAAGGAGGTATTTAAAGCAGAAGGGAGAAAAATAAAAAGTCATGTTCCCTTGAAAAATATTTTTTCCAGTGCATGTTTTTCAGTGACAACAAAATAATTGTATTTTTGGACAGTATTAAATTGAATATCTCAGTTGGGTCAGTGATGGTGTTACGGGTTCTTTTTTTTCATAGATGGGAAAATTGAACAAATTTGTTGTTTGTAAAAGTCAGTGACTGCTGCTGCTAGGATTTAAAATAGCTTATAGTGCAACTTATCCTCCAATTTTATTTAAAAATTAAATTGCTTTCCCTGCCTTTTCTCTCTTCTACCTCATCTTCAGAGTCTCTACAGGTTTGTTGTTACCTTACCATGTGGACACTGTGTATCTAGGCCCCTTCTCATGATGTCTCCTAGTAGTAACGAAATACAAGAGGTAGTGCTCTGGATGGGAAGTCAGGAGCAGCAGTTTCCCCCATAGATTCAAGACAAAGTACTTTTTGTAGGCCCCAGAGTTTGAAAGAAATAAGATTCCTGTAACACAGGGTAAGTTTTAAAGGAAACATACAGTTCTCTGCTGAGAGTGTCTGTGAACCAGCTTCAGAGTCAAACCTCTGTGCTGAAGTAGGGCACAGGTTTGACTCACAGGTATTGCCATTGTTGCTGCCATTCACTGCAGCTTCATAACCACATGTCTTTGAGGACAAATTCTACTTCTTACGTGGCTTATGTGTGTATGACAAGTGAAAACCTGGTCCCTTTTAGGAGGCTTGCTGACTAGATTTGGAATTAATTCAAATCCTTCCCAGGAATCATGTGTTAATTTACTTTCATGTACGCACGATGTTGCAAGTACATTGACAATATTAGGGGAATATTTTAAATTACTTCTGAGAATATGAATACTCTGCTAACATTTCTGGCATTAAAAACTTGTTCAATCCCCAAAACCTGTGTTGGTTTAGACTGTGTTACGTGAAGTCATGAGGTTTTGCGTATCAGTCTTGTGAAGCCTTGTTTGCATATTATTTGAGTTAGGGAAGTTTGAAGAGTTCCTCAGCATTATTAGAATAGTATGTGCTCATTTATTAAGTTCTAAAATTAAACTTTTAGATTTACTGTTGAGCCCCAGTGTGAGTTTACCCTTCTGCTCAGCATTGCTGATTTGTTGTGGTCTGATCAATAACTCCTCAATCGTACGTATTTGTTCATCTTTATTAAACAGGGCCTTTTCTGTTTTCACTGAATTGCATGGAAACTGCCTTTTTGATTTACTCTTTTGGAACCCTTCTTTCAGCCAGACAGGGAATATGAACCCTTGCCATAGTAAGGTTTGAGGCCTTTCAGATACACGTGACTTTGCATTCAGAGCACTTTACTGGTGGAAGAGCTGAAGATTCAATAAACAGCTAAACCATCAAGGAATGCCATCAGTGGGTGGTCCACAATGGTTTGGAGCCTGGGTGTTTAAGATGATCAGGAAGCCAGTGGATGTTGCTCCTGCTCAACTTTGTCTTGTTTAATTCAAGCTTATAACCTACTACTGGCATAGGAATTGGTTCTCTATGTGAGCAGCTGAGGGCCTTCAATAACTTCACCAAAAGTGAAGAAAGCAAATCTGTGAAAACAAGAATTAAATCTCACCACATTTCTATTAAACTAAGTTAGAGAGGTATTGATGAGTGTTCCTGTCTTTTTTTCCTCCTCCTCCTCCTCCTCCTCCTCCCCCTCCTCCTCCTTCATGTTAGTTTTTATGATCTGGTTGGAGTATGTCATTATATGGTTTCAGTTCAGCTTTTGTTGTGATCTGTACCACGCCAACTTTAATATTGTCCCTGTGTCATGACACGGTTATTAACTTGCAAATAAATGTGGGGAGGTGGTTAAACCAGTTTCATTTGGGCAACTCGCAGCAGTATTTTAACTCTGTTGGAAGTTCTTTCATTTTTTCACCAAATGAGAGGAAAACTGTATCTAAAACAACAGACAACACCTAAAGACATTGTTTTACTAATCTTTATATACTTTGGAAGTTTTTAGAAGTTTGCATTTCTAAAGTGATGGCTTGTTGGCTGTACACTGCAAACTGAATTTCAAATTAGTGTCTGGAGTGCCCTCTTTTGAAATCTGATGATCTTATTTGAACTATGATGTATAAAAGAATAAAAGGAAATAAAGGAAAAAAAATCAGAGAGTAAGAAGAAGGGAAATACAGCAGTGGTTTCTGTACTGGGTCAGCAGAATTCACCAGTCAGTGATACCAAGGCAGTTTTGGTTTGTCTGGTTTTGGTTTTATTAAAAAAAATTCAAATTTAAAAAAAAGACAAAGCAACAAACTCACCAAAAGTCCAAACCAGGACAAGTTTTTATATATCTCTCTTCAAGTGGAGATACTGAGCGTGTTGTTGCAGCCATGTCAGAATTGGGGTTTATGCCAATCTTCTGCCAGCTCAGTACTCTACTTGAGGTAGACTCACCACAAATACTGATGTATGTGGTACATTATGATCCATTTTTTCTGTTTTCCTCTGCAAATTCCTTCATATGGCATAGACACCTTCCTCTTTAGACTGCTCTCTGTGTGTGGAAGGTTTTTTGTTTGGGGTTTTGGGTTGGTTTTTTTATCCTTCTTCTTTTACACAAGGTATTCCAGCTGTGGTGATACATTCTGCAAGGACTGCATAATGATCTTCATCTTGGTAATTAATACTCATGTTGCTTTAGATGAGTTGGTTAATTCTCTAATTAAAAATAGCAGTGAGTGGTGGCTTCAGTGCTTGGCATATTTATTAACGTTCCTTTGTTGCAATGGGGATTTTTAAGTCTTTGAATCTTTTGTATCTGTAAAGCTGTTTTATTTTCTTTCAATATGGTTAATTATAAAGCATGGCCCAGACCTGAGTGAAAGGGATGGAAGTAGGTTGCCGTGCCAGAATAAGAACTTGTTTTCAAGCAGGGTCTTTAGTAATGTGGCAGTAATGAGGACTAAGTCTATGAACATGATCTGTCTGAAGTTTACTCATTTAGTTCTTCCTGTTGCTCTTCATAATTCTCCCCTTTGTCAAAATAAAAGATAGCTATCTTAATTGTATTGTTAGAATATTACTTTAACAATGAATCACTGGAAAATATCATAGTAGGAAAAAGAAGACTTCCAGAGCATTTTTCATCTTGTTAGTTTTTCCTAATGGAAACCTTCTCTTTTAGCTAACAATTACTGTTCTGATATTAAGTCTTCTACTTTGGTCGATAATTATGACAACAAATTTTCTTAATAAATTCATCCTATCCCTCCTGATGAAAGGAATGCTGCTAATGAACTTAGCATCCTCCTCCTTAGTGAAGGACTGAGGGAGGAGTATTAGATTTCAGAAGGCATCAGTGAAAATCAAAACACTTTCTGAAACTGGCAAAACCAGCATTGATCGAGCTTGTCTGCTGCCCTGCACTGTGGAGAAGGTTGTGAATACACTTACAAATCCCTCCGGGGCGCTCTCTGCCTTGTCATTGTCCCCTGCCTGGCCAGAGTTGTATTTTTTGTCTGTCACTGTCTTTAGTTGCTTGAAATGCTTCTACCCCTGTGACCCCTTACCCAAACAGGCAGGTAATATTGTGGGGTTAAGTTCAGCTTTCTTTAGGGAGTAGAATCCATGGAGGAGAGGGAGACACACCCAGTCCTTTCCTCCCACCCCCAGGTTTCTTTATCAGGAACCCCAGTTAGCTAACACTGCATCCAGCACTAAAACCTAAAAATAGGATGCAACTCAGTGCAGATTTGCATAAACTAAAATGCAATGTAATTAGTGCTAATGGCCATGCTGGACAACTGCTCTGAATATGGAGAGGACCTGAAAAAAAACCAGCATTTTCAAAATTATTTTATTGTGGCTATTGTATTAACGTGTTTCCTGGTGCTTGGACACAGGAGTGAATACTGGAGTCTATACAGCTCAGAAAGTTTCAAAACCCCCCTCATGAATGTAGAGTGGCTTGAGAGAGGCCAAGGGGACAACAGTCACAGTGGTGGTGAATCAAGTTCATCTATTTCGTGCTGAAACTGCAGCATTTGTAGGGCCTGGCTTCCAATTTTCTGCATTGATTTTTGCCTTCATCTTTTCTACCAGCTTTTGGATGCTCCAAATCTGCTTAATAGGAAACTGAAAACATTACAGAGCAAAGCTGCTGCCAGCTCAAAGGATAGCAGTTTTTCTCAGAGAAATTCTGGTATCAGTGCACCGCGGATGGAAAATCCCCAGGGATCATTCCAGAAGTATTACTTACTTATGCATTCATGTGCATTATGGTGTTTATCTCAAGGCAAGATGTCTTACAACCAGCTGAACTCGTGTTTGCTCTTGGTTGTGCTCTGAAACAAGTCCCGAAGCAGAGGGCAGCAGCAACACTTCATCTGGCTCCACAGGATGTACTTCTGTCAGGAGTTTCCCATTTGTAAGATTTGTGGCTGGAGTGAAGATACAAATAGGAGAGTGATGGGTCAGAACAACAAGGTAGACACGAACGGGACGAGGTTGGAAAAGAAACAGATGAAAAATGGCAATTAAACAGTTTTTGTACATTCTGTAGGTCAGCAGTGCTGAATGCTGTGGGACAGCAGAAGAGACATTTTTATTGAATGCACAGTGAGCTAGGAGTACGTGGATATTTTTTTTTTGCTGTTGTTTTGTTCTTCCGTAACACTTTGAAAAGGGGAAGGGTGGAGAGAGAGTGTCCTTATCTGACATCGCTACATTCCCAAATCCACTGGGGAATAGTGTTACTTGGTAATAGTCCAGTGCTTTTTGTTTAGGCTGGAGTTACAGCCTGTGCCTTGGCTGGGGGAGAATTTTGGGGGGTTTTGTGGGTATGTGATAACAATGACATTTCTTAACCAGTAGACAGTTACCATTCCAGCCATTATTGGCTTTCCTGTTCCTTCCTGTATATCCTTTTCTCCATAGCCTTTCCTCCTCCATAATTTCTGAAATATCCACATCATTAAGTTGTTTCTCTTTTGGTTTCCATATGACATTGTGATCTGCCACTGGATGGGACTGATCGCTTCAGGGTGAGTGGAAAAGATCACCAGGCTCTAGAATATCTGATTTTCTTTAATGATACAGCTCTGCCTTTCTAGAAAAGGTGTTTGGGGTATTTTTTTAAATAAGCTGGGGGATTTTGTTGCTTTCAAACTCCTATTAGGAAATGAAATGGCAGGATGTGTGAGTTGGTGATGTACCGCATAAATTGCATTGTTTTCCCACAGCTGCCATGCTGCAAGATGGGGAAGACAAAGAATAATTTTGCATTTTGACATTTTTAAAAAAGAGTATTTATGAGTGATATAATCATATTGTGTACTGGCATGATTCCCCCCATGCTTGGGATTAGCACCTGTAACTGCTGACCGCTGAAGGACCAATGTACATCTGTCTCAGAAGTGGTTTGTCTGTTATAAAGGCTGGACCCTTGTCATTTATAGAGCTGCTCACTATCAATATCCCTTCAAAAATAAAGCTGATGGCAGCAGGGAAGTCCCCAAGTGGATTTCTTTTGTTGTTGGGACAATTTAGTGGATTTTTATTGTCTTTGAAAATATAATATTTATAACTATTTTTTACTGGTTTTAATTATATATTATTTTAACAAACTTAAAGATAAATACCTTGGTACTTGTCTTATTATTAATTATTATTGTATCTATTTGCTTATTATTCTTTTCTTCTTGAAACCTTACTTAGCTTTCCTGGTTTAAAATACTTCTTTTTCAGAGCAGGCATGATTTAATATTTTCAGGATCCTGAGACATGACCATTTTTGGTCATATTCACAAGTAAACTGTTGATACTTCAGGCCTAATTAAAGAGGGATGGTACAGTTAATTGTGGAGGATGTTTATTTTTAAGTCTAGGATGCCACCATGGGCTGCTGTGAATTGCTGGGCTGAGGTGAAAGGGAAGATTAAAGAGGAAGTGGAGTTTATTAATAGACTCCTGGTTGACAATGGCTTTGCAGTGTGCAGGGGTTGACTTTTGCTACAGGACTGACTGGTTATAAGAGATGAAAGAGCATTTGAGATGAGAAACACAGCAGAGAAAGCTTCACAGGTGAATAATAAAGCCCTGCACATACTGTTACCCTTTTGTGGTTTTTCACTTTTCTTCATCATGTGCTTAATTAAAAAAAAAAAAAAAAAACCAACTAAAGAGTTTTCCTAAAATGTTTTTTTTTCTGAAACATTTAAGTTGAATGTGATCAAATTGCCTGATAATTTTGGGGAATCACAAGCAGCTTTTTGATGCTGTTATAAATATTTGAACTAATTATAAATAATTGTGGTGAAGGGTTTCTTTGTATTCACATCCAGGAGTTTTCTTGATCCAAGTGACAGAAGCATTGCATGAAATTGCAATAGCACTGAAATTGTCATGTCAAGGTAGCTGTCCTGGCATTTCAAAAGCACTGGAAAATTTCGTGAGGGACAGGAAATATTGTTGGCTTTACTCAGCTATCTAATAGCAAGTGGTGTTTTGTTTGCATATCAGCTAAAGCTGACTAAAACTTTTGTGTTTGCTTGGCAGAACAAGCTGCTTGCTGCTTTGTTTTCTTTTTTAAATAGTCAAAATTTTTGGCTTCAGATTTTCAGTATCTCTTCATTCAAAATATTCTGAAGCTTCTTGTATTTCAGTGGTGTTATGCCTTACAGTGGGCAAGTATTTAGTCATGAGAGATGTTTTCTTTGCCCAATGTGAAAATCTGCTGCTCAGCTTCCTTGCCGCTTTAAAACTCAGCGTGTCACGCTGACTTCAAAGGCTGAAGCTTGAAATTCTAATATATTACATTCCTTCTACTTAAAATATCTCTTTCACCACCTCCATAAAATTGAGTGAATACAAATACAAACCAAGTATTTGTCAGATTAAGATGTCAGAGCAGTGGAATTATTCTGAGAGATTTTTAAACCAAGGGGCTTTTTTCCCCCCCCAGATCTCACTTTAAGGCAGATAGTTGCAAAATTTGTTATAAATAGGGCTATGAAAAAGACTACAAACCATAAAAGATTATAACAAACCAAAGTATTAAACAAGTGCTATCTTAAACAATGTGTGGGTGAGAAGTAAAGTGGGGATACCAAACAGCAGTGGCGATAATTTGTGTGTTTTGGATCTGGTCACTCTTTGGAAGCCAATCACAGGGTAAACTGTTAAGCAGGACAGCAAATTGAGCGTGGTTGCAGATGATAAGAATTAATAGCTGATATAGGAAGTGTTGAAGAGCTCAGTGGCAGCCTGAGCTGCTGGAGAGGAGCACTCCGAGCAGCTCTGGTCCGGGCAGTCGCTGGAACGGAACAGGGAGTGCACAGTGAGCTGGCAAATTCTGCTGGGAAAATGAGTAGTTGTATCCTTTCGAGTCATGGGACGATTTCAGGATGCTTCCCAAAGGTTGTAATTGCTAATGAATTGAGCAGCACTCAGCACGGGTAGTAATTTATTGGAGGCAGCTGCTGAGGACTGCACTCCATAAAAAGTCTTAGAGCAGCCAAACAGGCTACCAGGTTGGATATGTGATTTGTTTATGGGGAAATGAAAGCAAAATGTGCTTGTGCCACTAAAGAGGTTTTGTAAGGAGCAAGCAAAGATTTCAAAGAAAATTAAATACACTAAAAAAAAAAAGATATACTAAGCCAAATTATAGCATGTGTGAAGCCACTAAAAGCAACACCACCCCTTCCACGTGATTTCACTTGGCATGTCAAATACACCTCTGTTCTGGGTAGTTTTGCTAACTGCAGCTGAGGCAGGAGATGCCAAGTGTTCCTCAGAAAGGTATAAAACCTATGTCCTCAGCACAGAAGACCTGCAGCTTGTATGTCTCTTGAACTGGCAGAATTTAGAGCTTAGCACAGATTTTGACTGGCTTTCTGCATGGAAGAAGGAAGTAGCAGAATGGATGTGGGCACTCAGTAGGTACTGGCAGGTCAAAGAGCTGCTGCTTCTTTGTAAAACGGGAAGAGAGCAGTTAATGTGGGGCAGTGAGCTGCCTTAGGGGCTCAGGAGATCAGCTGGCTGTAAGGCACCTCTGGTGCAAACAGAGCAGGTTGTGCTTGCTTTGGAAATGGAGCTTTTGTAGGTAAAATTTTTATCTGATATACTTTTAACTATTCCCCAGTGTGACTGAAATGTAGAGAAATATTCAAATGTATATTATTCATGTATATATGTAAATGAAAGAATATTTGCCCATGGTAAATTTGAATATGAAAGGGTTATGAAAGTCACTTTCCAGAATCAGTTTTAACTTCAATGGACAGATTATTAAAGGGAGAAGGCATTTTTTAAACTGTCTTATCATGGCCTTTACAGCAGTGCCTTTATATGAAAGGTTTCATTTGGCATGCCAAACTTTCAGGATGTTAAGTGCTGCTTAAAAAAAAAAAAAAAAAAAAAAAAAAGAGTTTTCTTAAGTACCAAAATAGCTAACCAAGTTTCCTTTTGTGCTAACAATTGTGTTTTATTTTGATACTGCATCTTTCTAACAACTCAGCTGATATGTTTCATAGAATATGTATCAAAAGGTCATTCCAGAAGTTTCATTTGAAAGAAAAGAATTGAAATCAAGCACGCTTGACTAATAAAGTTGCCATTCGGAACATCTTGTTCACTTTTGCAGTAGATGTTGTTCTTTGTTTAGTGAGCCTTTTATTTCTACAGCTATTCCTAAAGACCATTGTGTCAAAAATAATAGCTTTGTTCACTAAATTATAAATTATTTGAAGCAATAACTATCAAATTGCTACTGGGAGAAGTTCCATGGCAAGTCTTGGAGGCATCACCGGGATGCAGTTAATAACAATTGAGCTTGTTGATGCAATTTCGTTCCCATTTCAACCATCATTTTCTCATTAGGTTTGTATTACATCTGCATTAAACCTTTGTCTTTTAAGACACTCAATTCATGTGCTGTTGTTTCTTTTCCTAGGTCGTTTCTCCCAGTGAGGGGCAGTAAGAATGAATGGACATATATCAAACACCCCTCCCGGTGGATATGGAAGTTACTTTCCTCAAATGAAGTAAGGTTATGCCTTTGACTTTTCTTTTATGGACAAAATAGTGTTGTACTTCCTTCTTTAGGTTTTCATTGCAGCTAGAGCTATGATTAGTAGATCTCATTGGAATTACACGAAGGCATTTTCTTTAAAAGAGTGAGGGGTTTGCAAATTGTGGAGCCAAAGTGACAGATACTGTCTGACTGATTTCTGTATTAGTGTAAGGGAAAGCTGTGTTGCTGCACGGACTCACCTGGAACAGGAAGATAAATTGCTGTAGCCATGACATCCTTGTTATGTTACTCAGAGAGGTCTTTGTGTGCCTGAGATGGTTAAGGTTAGCTCTGAGTGAATGCATTTTTATGCATAAAAGATGAGGCTGCCTCTCCCAGCTGTGAGAACAGACTGTTTCCCAGTAAACAGAACTGAGCAGGTGCTACCTGGAAGTGTTAGCTTGCCTAAGATAAGAGGATGATCCCTGTATCAGACTTACTGACAACACTGATGAGAATTTACCTATCTGACACCAAGGAACATGTATTCCTATATGGAGCAGGATATCTGTGCTGTCTCTTGCTTCTCATATTGTTGTCCCTTTAAGGTGAACTCGTGTATGATGCATTCTTGAAGCACTTGTGGTCATATTGCCTTTTCATTTGCATAAGACAGTGACAGTCATTTTAAGTGTTACATTAAAAGCAGTTAAAATTCTTAGAAGCTATCAACACTTGTGGACACAAGAAAAAATACCCCAAATCCTACCCAAGTCTTTGGCATAGTCATTATTATTGTTGTTGTTATTATCACTATTATAATTTCGCAGTGAATTTTGTTACTTGAATTAAAGTGGTGTTTGTTTGTGTACCACATCCCGCTTGTGCATGATGTATTAATGCAACAAAAGAGAACCCAGAAAGGTCTGCAACCCAAGTGGAACATTCTTCCTCATATTTATGGTGTGGAACAAATATCCAGTATCATTCCCTCTGTTACTAATGCTGTCGGTATGTGTAGTCCTATATAAGGGGAGGGGTTTTCTCAGTGCCTGCCAAATACATCCATACAGAAGATAATCAGAAATGTTTTCTTCCAGTGGCTATGGCTCTCCAACGTTTGCTCAGGCGGAGAGGGAGCAGAATTCAAGAACAAGTGCAAAAGCTCTCTATGGTAAGGCAGCAAAAAGTCTCTAAACCTCTTTGCGAAATTGCTGTTTAAATACTGATTGTGATGTCGTGGTGGAAATATTTTACACAGATTAATCTGAAAGTGTGTGTACATACACATGGGTGTGTCTGTCAACTAACTTAAAAAACAAAGTGGTTTCATTCCTACTAAAGCTAACTAGAAAATGCTCAGTGCACTAAGTAGAGAGCTCCCACCTGCTCATTTTTCAGGCAGCAATGTGCAAAGCATTCATCACAAAACTCAGTGATCCTATAGCTAAGGTATGCACCAGGGAGAAGGCATCCAGGGGTTTAGCTGGGCTGTGGGTTTGATTTGACCTGTACCGCCTTCTGCCTCCCCAGCTTCATCCCCTCTAAGCACAAAAGGCACTTAAAATATTATTCTTCTTCGGCACAAGGATTTAATGGAAATTAGAGTTGGTATAGCAGATTTGGAGTCCTATTTGGCGTGCTGTTTTCAGCAGGCTCTGTGACTGTCAGATGTGATGCCACTTACAAATGCCTAAAGGTGGTTGCACTCACCTATTACGGTATCCCCCAGCCGTAGGGAGGAGAGGAGAGATCCAACAAGCAGGAATTGTGCAGCAAGATTGATTGATTGGTTATTTTACAAACTCTTTTATAGACTTTTTTCTTCATAGTCTAATTGGACAAAGGATCAGCCACCCCTTGGGGTGATTGGCAAAAATCCTAAAACATCCATTGTCAAAATATTTTTCTACTGTACCATAAACAAAGCTCTGCACGGTCGCAGGTGTTCATAGCTTATAGACCTCTGCTACTCTCTTTGTGAGAGAGAAAAGTATCTCATGGCACTGGAAAGAAGCAAGAGAAATTCTTGCTAGCTGTATTTTTGTATCCACACTCACCAGCTACAACTGCTAGTATTTGTCTTGGCTGTACACACTACTCTCCAGCCTAATGCCAAATCACTGTGGAGGAGAAATGCAGTCATGTTCCTTGCCAGCCAAATTGCACCATTTTCAGGTCATCCTCCTCCACTGTGAATACATCCCACTGATAGCTGTGCTGGTAATGGAAGTAGAAGCAGCAGTGAGGCTGTGAGAAGTTCTGCTTTGTAAATCTGTGCCTGTTGCTAAATGTTCTTTTGAAAGTCAATATGACTGATGAGACTGGGAGGACAAGGCTTCCCCTGAGAACCTGGTCCTGTGCTGGACCCCTCAGACATCAGTCAGCTCTCCCTCTGGGCATCTGCCACTCTTCTGCAGGTTAATCAGCTGGAAAGCTCAAAGAGCAGTGGCTAATAACTGCAACATCCCAAGTAGTAATCTTTTCTCCCTCCTGTTTTGGCTGGAGTGGTGGCTGGGAGTGAGCTCAGAGGTTAGCTCCCTAACTCCTCAGAGGTTAGGGGAGTGATGGCAGCATGCTTTAGAACCTTAGAATCATTTTAGGTTGCAAAAGACCTTTAAGATCAAGTCCAGCCATTAACCCAGCACTGCCAAGCCCACCGCTGAACCATGTCCCCAGGTGCTTCATGTACACATCTTCTAAATACCTCCAGGGATCGTGATCCAACCACTTCCCTGGGCAGCCTGTTCCAGTGCTTGACAACCCTTTTGGTGAAAACATTTTTCCTAATATTCAGCTTAAACATGGTGCTGCATGTGAACCATTCTAAGTTCAAGTTTACTATGTTTTAGTGCTGTGCTACTAGAGTCAGTTACCTGATGTAGTGCTGAAGGCAGGAACTGCAACTGAGGAAATTTCTGAGCTGATCAACTTAAAGAGTGATTTCTGCATCCTGTATGGGTTCACTCAACAAACCGATTGCAAGTGTTGACAGAAATAGCAGCTGGTAACAGAAACCAGCAAGAGACATTGCAAAAAAACCTTAGCAGATTATTTCTTTATGAGATACGACAAGAGTGTTGTGATCTCTTTTTCATTTTATGTCATCATCATAATTTTTCAGGAGTACAGGGTTTGAACAGTGTGGCAGTATCAGTGTCTTAACTATGTCCTTTAATCTTTGTGGGCTTTTAAAATCTCTCTCTGAGCTTTTTCATATCAAACATGATGGGATGGTCATGTGTCAGGAGAAGATAGGGACAAGTGAGTAAATGTGATGTATACAATGGTATTTTTTTACTTCCAAAGTACTTAACTGAATTCAGGTACTAGTTGAAAATGCTTGCCATGGAACTGCTGGGTGGTGGCTCCTGTAAAATGAATCCTTGTCCTTGGTTCACTTCTGTAGCTGGTAGATATATCACAAAACTGTAGTTGCAGTTGCCAGGAGCTGAATGAAACAGAAGGATCAGTTATTCTGGAGCTCCAAGTAGCTATGTATTGGCACAGCTTTTAGAGTGGAGTTTGCACATTTTACTACTTTTGCTCTGTTTTATACACATAGAGAACTAGGCTGTTGCTACCATCACATGCATGAGCTGGAGAAAACAAGGAAAACACCTAAAATCCTTCTCAAATTCAGGGCATTTCTTCTAATTTTTAGCAACCAAGTTGCTATTCTTCTGCATCCCACACGTGCCTCTTCTTTCTTTGTGATGTTAAATTTTCTGTGCGTACTGTCCCAAACAGGGTGGGAAGCAGCTGAGTGACATTGGAATTGTTAAAATGTGTTGAAAACGCTCGTTACAAAGTGTTTAATTGATAGTTAACAACTAACTGAAGTATTTTATTTGCGATTCATGAGACTGAGATCCTATAAAGCAGGAGGAAGCTGTCTTCGCTTTCTTTTTCTATGTTGCTGTGTACATATATTTTAAATGTATGTTTTATATTATTTAGGTTAATTCAGAAAGCTCATGTGTTTAATAGAGTCACTTATACTGGAAAAAAAAATAATTTTACTGTAAAAGTAAAATGGACTGTGGTTTTTTTTTTGCTTTACTAAAATGTGACAATGTGACATAAGCAGCAAACTTTCCCCATCAAAATGTTCCTTTTCTTGGAAAACCTGAGGGTCGTTTGGACCAAGCCACATATTCATGACTATCAACGAGTAAAAACAGTACCTGGGCTCCTAAGTGACTACTTGATCTTGAACTCAATTTCTTCCAAGCACTGTAAAGACTAAACTAAAATAAACATGATTATTATTACCATTATAATTGTTATTATTACCAATACAATTATTGTTATAATTATCACCATTATTATTTTTACTACTTATTATTGCTTATTGGTATAAGTGTGTATGTTTATGTATATACACAGGCATGTTTGTGTCCTGGCATGAAGTTTATGCCTTAGATCCCGCTGCTGAGGTGATTCATGACTGTTCAGCCCTTCAGCCATCAGACAGAAGGTTGGCCACAGTGCAGTGGGAAAGGAGGCTGGAATATTATTGGTGTTACCAGCAGTTCAGCTAAAAGCCAGACTGGAGCCATTGCTATCTCTACTGTGCCTGTCTGATAGTGAAAACTTCCCTGCAATTGCCTTTTTTCCTGTGTCAAATAATCCCTTTGTTTTCACTCATTTCCTTCCTGAAATGAACTGCTTTCTATTTGCATGACAAATCTCTCTCTGAACCGCCAGGGAAAGTGCCCTCTGCACATTTTTATGGGCTTTATTTCATCATTTGCTTCCTGATCTTTCCATCTGAAATGGGTTTTGGCTCCTGCTGTCATCTGTTGTTCTAGCACTGGCTTCTCCATCTGTCTTGAGCAGTTCTGCCTGTGGGGAGACGTGCAGCAGTCTCAGGGCTGTGCTGGGGCTTTGCCAGCCAGTGGCACGGTGTGGAGCAGCCTCATTCCTCAGGAGGAATGAACCAGGAGCTCAATCCAGATTGTCAGATTATTGTGCAGCATGGAACTGAAAGGTGTTGCTAAAATTGTCTTTGCACAGCACATTAGAAAGGACTGGGTGTTGTGTACACCGAGTTTATACTCTCACAGCTGTGATTTGGAGCTGGAAGTGGAACTGCCTGTGTATTTCTGCTTTGCTCACATGCCTCATTCAGAGCAAGAGCTGCAGTGTAACAAATTCAAGGAATTCTCAAGCAGCTCCCAGGCAGGTAAATGAGTCCATTGAAAGAAGCCATCCACGTAACATGCTTGTAGAATTTTGATTCTCAAATTAAGTTGACAATTGACTTCTAAACGACACGCTTCCTTTGACAGCTAGTTCCACACAGCCAAGCTTGTGGCATAAATCTCTGAAAGTGATAGTGTTTGCACCTCTGAAAAGGAGATTTGGTTTGAACTTGAGTTTTGACCTTTGTCCCGGATGTTTAGGTCACGTCTCCTGCACTTTGCTCGGCCTCAAGCAGATTTTTTTCTGGCTGGGCTGCAATTTCTTCAGCAATTCATGTTATCAGCAGTCAGTCCAATGCAGATAAATGGTAGTAAACTAAGTATTGGGCTTTTCTGCTTGATGATGTGTGGAAATATTTTACACTGTCACTTCAGGATTCTTAGGACAGATTGTGGGGCAGACTCTCAATCCATGTCTGTGTGGATTGCCATCAAATTTCAGAGCAATCTACAGTCCTGTTTATCGGTGTCGTCTCTACACTGTCTGGTAGTGTTTTTGACTTGGCCAAAAGTCTTTGGTTAAGGGGTTTCTTTTTGTTTTCTGCTGTTTTGGATGCTTTCAAAAATGAAAATAAAATCAGTAGTTTTCAACATCTCTTTGGAAACAAAAACATGGTCTGCTCCTGGTGATTGGTGAATTCAATAATTTCACAAAACATGAATAGCAGTAACATCCATCCACATCAGACATCAGGAAGAGTACTAGTTTCTGTGGATCAATGTTCCTGTTCCTCTGGAAGCTTTAGTAGCTAGTAGATCTTACATTCAGGACCTATAAGTGAAATGCTGTGCTGCTTTTCACCTTATTGCCTTTGTGTCGTGAGAGATTTTATTTTAATCAAATTCTTCTGGGTTGCCTTTGCTAACGATTGTGGTTAAGAATTTAACTTGAATGTCTTCTGCCATGATCCTCTTTTATTTTTTTTTATTTCACCAGAGAGGAAATCCTTTATGTAAATGGTGTGCAGCATATCGGCAGAGTTTGAGCTAACCTGGTATTAAGACTGCACTGTACTTTAAATGCTGGATGTAGGAGCTGCAATGAGTAGAGTATGTAGGAAAAAAACTCAAGAATTTTGACAGTTTAATTCATTTTTTGGTAATTTTATGCACCGTATCTGGAGGTCTCTGTTGTAGTATTTCACTTCAGCTTCAATAGCCTCTTCATGCATGAAGGGACCTGTGAGAGGCTGAGATTGATTGGGAGGATTAGGAGAGTGAAACAGAGCATACAAAACATTATTCTGTTTTCAGTGTCAGGGGTTGACCCCAGCCAGCAACTGAGGACCTCCCCATTTGCTTGCTCATTCCCTCTGTCTCCTCTCTGCAGCAGAATAGGGGGGAGAATTGGAAGAGCAAAAGCAAGAAAAAAACCTGATGGATCAAGATAAAGATGGCTTAATAGGTGAAGGAAAGAGCAGGGAGGAAAAACACCTGAGTAACACAAAGGCATTTACTCACAACCTTCCATAAGCAGAGCAATGCCCGGACTATCTGGGCAAGGAGGCTTTGGAAAGACTACCTGCCAATTTTTTTGCTGAGCAGGATATTAAACAGTATGGAATATCCTTTTGGTCAGTTGGGGTCAGCTGTCCCAGCTGTGTCCCCTCTCAACCTCTTGTGCAGCCCCAGCCCACTCACTGGGGCAGCAGAATAAGAAATGGAGAAGGCTTTGACACCATTCAGCAGCAGCTAAAATATCCCTGTGTTATCAGATCCAAAATCATCTCCATCTTAGCCAGACCCGCTACATTCAGCACATCAGCAAATTGTGTTGCCCATTTTCAAGAACAGTTCGTGTAATAAATCAAGAGATGTTTTAAGGTTTCTCTAAAAGCAGTCAGATGAATATTCATAGGTAATAATCCGTCACTTTGATACATGAAAGAGTTGAGACATGGAAGCTGCATTTCCAGAAGAATGGCAATAAGCAACTCTGTAGGAAAAGACAAAGAAGTTGTAGACAGATGAAGAAACCTGTGGGAGTCCCGTGCTGAGATCTCTCTGACTTGGAAGTGGAAACACAGAAGTGCTGTAGGAGGGAGCAGCAGTCTCTTGTGTCATCTGGATAGAGGACAGAGAACAGGTTTGCAGGCTCATATCAGGTTTTGTAGCTGCTCAAGGCAGTGGAGCTGGAGGGGTCAGCAGGAGGAGTGCAAAATGGTTTGTGTCCTTTCTGATGGCAAGGTGAGAACTTTCGGAGAGTTGTAGGTAGAATCTGGGACAGGAGCCAAACACTAGGAGAAAGCAGAGGCTGAAACTTCATTTTGAGCTACTGGCAAAAACCATGGGACAAGGCATGCATTCTAGCTGCCATTCTTTTTCTTTTATTTCCTTTCCTTTTTGTTTTTAAATTTTTTTTCTTCTTCTTTCTCTGTGCCATGTTCATATTGTCGTGGGGGGGCTATTCTTCCTTCAGTGTGATTCATGCCAGGCAGCCAAGAAAACCATGTCTCAGGGAGCCTGGGTGGTGAGCAGCTGTAAGGGAAAGGAGACCCACTTACAAACCGCTGGATTGTAAAAGGTTTGAAAAACAAAGGCTGAAGACAAGGCCTTCCACAATGGAAGAATTTTGCCTGATGCCAGGATGCCTATTAGAAGATGTATTTTGAAGGGTGAATAATTTCAGGGTGCAGCTGTAGTATCCCCCTCCAGATCCTCTATAGCAGCGTTTCAGCTGAAACGCTCTGTTCTACTCTAAATGGTAACTTGGGTCTCTAGCAGGTTCTAATTTTCATTCTACCTGCATTAAAGAGACAAATTGGTAAATATGAACTGCTCTCAGTGTGGACTCTCAAGTGTTGTGTCTGTACTTTTTGTTTATTAACACAAACACTGATTGACTTTTGTTAAATGTAAATTTTATTAAAGTTCTTGTTACTATTATGTTGTCATTAACAACGCAGAACTTGAGGGGCTGTCCTCAGCTCTCAAGTGTAGGCAGCCACAGATTTGATTCCCACTTGGAATTCCCTGTCTCTTCTACAAACACTCTTGTTCTCACCATGGCAGTGTGTGTTGAACACCTTTCTTTCCATCATGTCTGACTGGGAGTGTTGTGCTGCTCTTTGGGAGTGGATGAGTTAATCAGTGCTACAAATGGTTTTGGAATTCCTGTCTTAACACAGGACAAAACTTAGGTGAGGCAGAATAAGGAGCCTCCTGCAAAATTTACTCTCTTCTTTTTAATTCCTTTGGAGCCTCTACATATGCCAGACTTTCTTTGTTTATTTAAAGCAACTCCAACTGTTACTGTTTGCAGCATTGATAAATTTTACAGTGGTTGTAAACTTTCTCATGCTTGTTTAATTTAATAGCATAAAACTTACATTTTTGTTTACCTAAAAGAAGATAACACTCAAAACTGAGTATTTGGTGCATTGTTAATTGAAACAAGTAATTTTTTCTTTTTTATTTCAAAGCATATATTCTTTCTTACTGAACAGTATTTAAGTATCATTTACAGTCCACAGCAGAAGACTGCTAACTGATCCCCTTGGAGATGTGAATAATTCTATGGGAATAAACTAGATACTGCTTTTTAATCCCCTTGTTCTTTAGGAACAGATGGACTTTACTTCTTCAGATCATCATCCAAACAAAAAAAGAAAGGTAGCAAATCAGGCAGTACTGCTTTACTGACTGCGTTTTTGGGGTGTGCATGTGTGTGTGTTGTGGTTACAAAGACAATCAACTGAAAAAATAATTTAAGTGACATGCTGCAAAAGCAGAAATAGTAGATACAGATGGAATAATGAGTGTTGATCCTCTGCCCTGGGATTTCAGAATGATGCATAATGAAAGTAAGATATCTATTTTTAAATGTTCACACACCTGGCTAAAATTCTGATAATCTGTGGTGTTCTTAAATTTGACTGTTTGCACACTTCTCTTGCTGAAGCAAACTGAGCAGCTGCTGTACAGGATTAGGATGGCTCTCTAATAAGGAGCCTCCTGCAAAATTTACTCTCTTCTTTTTAATTCCTTTGGAGCCTCTACATATGCCAGACTTTCTTTGTTTATTTAAAGCAACTCCAACTGTTACTGTTTGCAGCATTGATAAATTTTACAGTGGTTGTAAACTTTCTCATGCTTGTTTAATTTAATAGCATAAAACTTACATTTTTGTTTACCTAAAAGAAGATAACACTCAAAACTGAGTATTTGGTGCATTGTTAATTGAAACAAGTAATTTTTTCTTTTTTATTTCAAAGCATATATTCTTTCTTACTGAACAGTATTTAAGTATCATTTACAGTCCACAGCAGAAGACTGCTAACTGATCCCCTTGGAGATGTGAATAATTCTATGGGAATAAACTAGATACTGCTTTTTAATCCCCTTGTTCTTTAGGAACAGATGGACTTTACTTCTTCAGATCATCATCCAAACAAAAAAAGAAAGGTAGCAAATCAGGCAGTACTGCTTTACTGACTGCGTTTTTGGGGTGTGCATGTGTGTGTGTTGTGGTTACAAAGACAATCAACTGAAAAAATAATTTAAGTGACATGCTGCAAAAGCAGAAATAGTAGATACAGATGGAATAATGAGTGTTGATCCTCTGCCCTGGGATTTCAGAATGATGCATAATGAAAGTAAGATATCTATTTTTAAATGTTCACACACCTGGCTAAAAATTCTGATAATCTGTGGTGTTCTTAAATTTGACTGTTTGCACACTTCTCTTGCTGAAGCAAACTGAGCAGCTGCTGTACAGGATTAGGATGGCTCTCTTCTGTGAGTGGCATTTGTCACCGTGGGAGGGGGGCTTCAAGCCAGTGATGTATTTCAGAAACTTGTTTTTCATGAAAAACACTGCAAAGGGGAGAGATAATGGTGTGTTTATAAAATGTGACAAATGCTTCCACAAGTGACATCTGAAAATGAGGGCACTGCTGTTTCTGCACCTGGAATTCCTGTGTGAAGGAGCCCTGGTCACAGAAGAGACCTTTGCAGGGGGGCTTTTATGATGTCCTCACTGCAGATCTCTGTATGTCACAGATCATATGCTTGGTAGTATTTAGATTTTTTTATTTTGCAAAAAGTAACCTAACCTTCCTGTCAACAAAATCACTTCTCTTTTACCTCCAGCTACTCCAGGTGTGATGAAATTGATGTATTTTGAATTTTCATCATATGAAAAAAAATCAAACCACCTATTTTACTTGAAGAAAATCTCAGAAACTGAGATTTTAAATGAAATATAGAAAAAAAATGACCTACTTCCAGAGTTTCCTTAGACCCCTCTCAGCCACTCCCTTAGTGACTTTTTCACAACAAAGCTCCTGATGTTCCAGATCAGGCACTTAAGTGATTGTAGTGAAAAAACACCAACATTTCCATATGTTGCATTCAATTCTTTTCCACTAGAGTTGAAAAGTGTTCTTCAGTATTCATCTAAATTCATTATTTTGAGGTGTGGGTGTGTGTTGTGTCTTCATCTTGCTTTTCCCCATCCTTCCTCTCCTGTTTTAACGTGCATCTATTGTACAGAGTAAAAGACACGTGATGTTTCTGTTTTTGCAGCATTGTGTTCTGTTAGCTGAAAAGCATTCCTGTTTAGAGATATTTTGGTGTATATATGTATATTTCCACACCTATTTCTACATTAGCAATTCAATGAATTGAATACTTTATGAAGAAATAAAGGATGAGTCAGGTCTTTTTTTGTGTGTGGCTTTGCCATCTTGCAGATTTAACCTGAGAAGTGTTTGGATATATCAGAAAATACTTTTGCTTTCAAGGGCGTTCATATAAACACAGCGAGCCCAATGCTTGTTTATCACACTGCTACTAAAGTGGCAAGCCAAAGATTTTAATAATCAGGCTTCCCAAGGAAGTGTTTCCAGTCAGAGCACTGCTCCCCTCCGGTGTCCTGACTCACTGGATGAGATAAGTGCTTTTGTGTGCACCCACCAGCTCTCTGTTAACATTGCTGACGTAAGAATGGACCCTGTGGGGTGTTGGTATTTTCTGCTGAAATACAGATATTAACCACAGCTTATCTCCTCTTCTCTTATCTACTTGTCCAAAGTATCTCTGAGAAACAGTCAAGACACCAGGATGAGACATTGAATGAATAATTATTCTTTCTTTTCCTCCCATCTCTAGAACAAAGGAAGAACTATGCACGAGACAGTGTCAGCAGCATATCTGAAACGTCACAGTATCACGTAGAGGTGAGATGAGAGTGGGACACCAATTACAGATTTCAGTTGCATGCAGTTATTTTTGCCTACATGTTTTCTGAGGATATACAAGCTTGAAGGCACATGCATCTTCCAAAATATCCTGCCAGCCTGGGGTCACTTCAGAACAGATTACACTGAAATGTCTCAAATTCTATAGCTTTGCTGTAATGAGCTCGAATTTGGATGTAGAAAAATGTAAGCAAAGTTGTGTGTAGCTTGGCAAACAGCCAGGACTTCTCAACGGGGCATCAAGACAACATCTTGTCCTGCCCTGTCTCCGAACCTGGCTCCTTGCAAAGATGAGGCAGAGCTGAATAACGCTGTGCTGCTGGCAAGGTACACTGGATGATATTTAAAACTAACACTCTGATCAGCTATAATCAGCAGAGGTATTAGAATATTCATAAAGTGCTGAGCATTAACCCCTCAAAGCCCCAGTGAGTCGAATATGTAGCAGTTAAATACGTTCTGCCTGCACAGATTCTTCCCCAGTGTGAAGAGCAAAGTGTGTGACTTGCTGTCTTAAGCTGCTTTGCAGAATTACTGCATGCTGCTCTCATATTTAAAATACTCAGCAGGGTCAGCCTGAGTGCCTGTATGTAACCTGTTAAGCACTTTTAAATGTAGTGCCTCCTTTTGTAGCCTTACTTTGGCTCAAACTTTCTCCTCCTGCCATCAGACCAGTGCCATGGGTTAAGCCAAGTCTTGCAAGTACCACGGATTCTCAGCTCCTTTTTGCTGGGTTTTAAATCGTCTGTGGATTGTGAGATTATATGCAGAAGACTCCTAATTTCAAGTGCTTCAGTACTATGATCAGCTCATCAATAAATACATGTGTTGGTTCTGATTGCCTGTCTATTTTTGTGTGGTTTCTTCATAACGGTTTTGGTCCTGTACTGACATTACAATTAGTACTTGCATTTGGAATCTAGGCATTC